>NW_026112488.1:0-120486 GCF_024323335.1 Lathyrus oleraceus
TTCATTTCATTTTTTCATATTCATTTTTTTTAATACAACATAGTATGATATCAATACATTATATTTTATAATTTTAATTTAAACAATTCAATATATCAATACTTACAACTTAAGTAAATAAAATTAATCATAAAAAATAAGCATATCTCCTTATTTTAGTGTTTAAAACATTTGGCGTGTTTTAACCCATTATAATGTTAAAACCAAACTTAGCTCTTTACCCATGTATCCGTCTAATAGGTTAATGTTTCTTATAAAAGTAGTTCTACGTCATTTTCACATTTTGTTTTATTTTCATAACTTTAACCCATCTTTTGTCTATATAACTGTCATTTTCTTTATTTCTTTTTTCATGTTCAATTTCTAAAAACAACATATATGATATCAATACATTATATTTTAATTTTAGATTTTAAAAGTTTAAATATTCTCTCATTTTAGTGTTTAAAACATATATCTTATATTAAAAATGGTATAAAACAAATCATTCACTCTACCAATGGTGATTGGTGTAATTAACCTAGCCACCTTGAGAAGGCTATTATGTTAAACAAATACATTAAGTAGCTAATTAATATGTATATGTATATGTCATTTTAATTTAAAGAGATGCATTTGGAGTGTTTCAACCCATCCTAAATATTCAAAGCAAACTTACCTCTCTACCCATGTATCCATCTAATAGGTTTCACGTTTCTAATGAAAGTAGTTCTACGTCATTTTCACATTTTATTTTGTTTTCATAACTTTAACCCCCATCTTTGTGTATATAAACTGTCATTTTCTTCTTTTCATTTCATTTTTCATATTCATTTTTTTAATACAACATATTATGATATCAATACATTATATTTTTATAATTTTAGATTTAAACATTCAAATATCAATACATTCAACTTAATAAATAAAATTAATCATAAAAATAAGCATATCTCTTATTTTAGTGTTTAAAATTTTGGCGTGTTTTAAACCATAATATAATGTTAAAACCAAACTTAGCTCTTTACCCATGTATCCGTCTAATAGGTTTAATGTTTCTTATAAAAGTAGTTCTACGTCATTTTCACATTTTGTTTATTTTTCATAACTTTAACCCATCTTTGTCTATATAAACTGTCATTTTCTTTATTTCTTTTTTCATGTTCAATTTTCTAAAACAACATATTATGATATCAATACATTATATTTTATAATTTTAGATTTTAAAAGTTTAAATATTCTCTCATTTTAGTGTTTAAAACATATATCTTATATTAAAAATGGTATAAAACAAATCATTCACTCTACCAATGGTGATTTGGTGTAATTAACCTAGCCACCTTGAGAAGGCTATTATGTTAAACAAATACATTAAGTAGCTAATTAATATGTATATGTATATGTCATTTTAATTTAAAGAGATGCATTTGGAGTGTTTCAACCCATCCTGAAATATTCAAAGCAAACTTACCTCTCTACCCATGTATCCATCTAATAGGTTTCACGTTTCTAATGAAGTAGTTCTACGTCATTTTCACATTTTATTTTGTTTTCAACTTTAACCCATCTTTGTGTATATAACTGTCATTTTCTTCATTTCATTTTTTCATATTCACTTTTTTAATACAACATATTATGATATCAATACATTATATTTTATAATTTTAGATTTAAACAATTCAAATATCAATACATTACAACTTAAGTAAATAAAATTAATCATAAAAAATAAGCATATCTCTTATTTTAGTGTTTAAAACATTTGGCGTGTTTTAACCCATAATATAATGTTAAAACCAAACTTAGCTCTTTACCCATGTATCCGTCTAATAGGTTTAATGTTTCTTATAAAGTAGTTCTACGTCATTTTCACATTTTGTTTTATTTTCATAACTTTAACCCATCTTTGTCTATATAAACTGTCATTTTCTTTATTCTTTTTTTCATGTTCAATTTTCTAAAACAACATATTATGATATCAATACATTATATTTTATAATTTTAGATTTTAAAAGTTTAAATATTCTCTCATTTAGTGTTTAAAACATATATCTTATATTAAAAATGGTATAAAACAAATCATTCACTCTACCAATGGTGATTTGGTGTAATTAACCTAGCCACCTTGAGAAGGCTATTATGTTAAACAAATACATTAAGTAGCTAATTAATATGTATATGTATATGTCATTTTAATTTAAAGAGATGCATTTGGAGTGTTTCAACCCATCCTGAAATATTCAAAGCAAACTTACTCTCTACCCATGTATCCATCTAATAGGTTTCACGTTTCTAATGAAGTAGTTCTACGTCATTTCACATTTTATTTTGTTTTCATAACTTTAACCCATCTTTGTGTATATAAACTGTCATTTTCTTCATTTCATTTTTTCATATTCATTTTTTTAATACAATATTATGATATCAATACATTATATTTTATAATTTTAGATTTAAACAATTCAAATATCAATACATTACAACTTATGTAAATAAAATTAATCATAAAAAATAAGCATATCTCTTATTTTAGTGTTTAAAACATTTGGCGTGTTTTAACCCATAATATAATGTTAAAACCAAACTTAGCTCTTTACCCATGTATCCGTCTAATAGGTTAATGTTTCTTATAAAGTAGTTCTACGTCATTTTCACATTTTGTTTTATTTTCATAACTTTAACCCATCTTTGTCTATATAACTGTCATTTTCTTTATTTCTTTTTTTCATGTTCAATTTTCTAAAACACATATTATGATATCAATACATTATATTTTATAATTTTAGATTTAAAAGTTTAAATATTCTCTCATTTTAGTGTTTAAACATATATCTTATATTAAAAATGGTATAAAACAAATCATTCACTCTACCAATGGTGATTTGGTGTAATTAACCTAGCCACCTTGAGAAGGCTATTATGTTAAACAAATACATTAAGTAGCTAATTAATATGTATATGTATATGTCATTTTTTAAGAGATGCATTTGGATGTTTTTCAACCATCCTGAAATATTCAAAGCAAACTTACCTCTCTACCCATGTATCCATCTAATAGGTTTCACGTTTCTAATGAAAATAGTATTCTACGTCATTTTCACATTTTATTTTGTTTTCATAACTTTAACCCATCTTTGTGTATATAAACTGTCATTTTCTTCTTTCATTTCATTTTTTCATATTCATTTTTTTAATACAACATATTATGATATCAATACATTATATTTTATAATTTTAGATTTAAACAATTCAAATATCAATACATTACAACTTATGTAAATAAAATTAATCATAAAAAATAAGCATATCTCTTATTTTAGTGTTTAAAATATTTGGCGTGTTTTAACCCATAATATAATGTTAAAACCAAACTTAGCTCTTTACCCATGTATCCGTCTAATAGGTTTAATGTTTCTTATTAAAGTAGTTCTACGTCATTTTCACATTTTGTTTTATTTTCATAACTTTAACCCATCTTTGTCTATATAAACTGTCATTTTCTTTATTTCTTTTTTTCATGTTCAATTTTCTAAAACAACATATTATGATATCAATACATTATATTTTATAATTTTAGATTTTAAAAGTTTAAATATTCTCTCATTTTAGTGTTTAAAACATATATCTTATATTAAAATGGTATAAACAAATCATTCACTCTACCAATGGTGATTTGGTGTAATTAACCTAGCCACCTTGAGAAGGCTATTATGTTAAACAAATACATTAAGTAGCTAATTAATATGTATATGTATATGTCATTTAATTTAAAGAGATGCATTTGGAGTGTTTCAACCCATCCTGAAATATTCAAAGCAAACTTACCTCTCTACCCATGTATCCATCTAATAGGTTTCACGTTTCTAATGAAAGTAGTTCTACGTCATTTTCTTTTTTTTTTCCCCTTTCCCCCCCTTTTTTTTCTTTTTTCCAGGGTCAACACATTTTATTTTGTTTTCATAACTTTAACCCATCTTTGTGTATATAACTGTCATTTTCTTCATTTCATTTTTTCATATTCATTTTTTTAATACAACATATTATGATATCAATACATTATATTTTATAATTTTAGATTTAAACAATTCAAATATCAATACATTACAACTTAAGTAAATAAAATTAATCATAAAAATAAGCATATCTCTTATTTTAGTGTTTAAAACATTTGGCGTGTTTTAACCCATAATATAATGTTAAAACCAAACTTAGCTCTTTACCCATGTATCCGTCTAATAGGTTTAATGTTTCTTATAAAAGTAGTTCTACGTCATTTTCACATTTTGTTTTATTTTCATAACTTTAACCCATCTTTGTCTATATAAACTGTCATTTTCTTTATTTCTTTTTTTCATGTTCAATTTTCTAAAACAACATATTATGATATCAATACATTATATTTTATAATTTTAGATTTTAAAAGTTTAAATATTCTCTCATTTTAGTGTTTAAAACATATATCTTATATTAAAAATGGTATAAAACAAATCATTCACTCTACCAATGGTGATTTGGTGTAATTAACCTAGCCACCTTGAGAAGGCTATTATGTTAAACAAATACATTAAGTAGCTAATTAATATGTATATGTATATGTCATTTTAATTTAAAGAGATGCATTTGGAGTGTTTCAACCCATCCTGAAATATTCAAAGCAAACTTACCTCTCTACCCATGTATCCATCTAATAGGTTTCACGTTTCTAATGAAAGTAGTTCTACGTCATTTTCACATTTTATTTTGTTTTCATAACTTTAACCCATCTTTGTGTATATAAACTGTCATTTTCTTCATTTCATTTTTTCATATTCATTTTTTTAATACAACATATTATGATATCAATACATTATATTTTATAATTTTAGATTTAAACAATTCAAATATCAATACATTACAACTTAAGTAAATAAAATTAATCATAAAAAATAAGCATATCTCTTATTTTAGTGTTTAAAACATTTGGCGTGTTTTAACCCATAATATAATGTTAAAACCAAACTTAGCTCTTTACCCATGTATCCGTCTAATAGGTTTAATGTTTCTTATAAAAGTAGTTCTACGTCATTTCACATTTTGTTTTATTTTCATAACTTTAACCCATCTTTGTCTATATAAACTGTCATTTTCTTTATTTCTTTTTTTCATGTTCAATTTTCTAAAACAACATATTATGATATCAATACATTATATTTTATAATTTTAGATTTTAAAAGTTTAAATATTCTCTCATTTTAGTGTTTAAAACATATATCTTATATTAAAAATGGTATAAAACAAATCATTCACTCTACCAATGGTGATTTGGTGTAATTAACCTAGCCACCTTGAGAAGGCTATTATGTTAAACAAATACATTAAGTAGCTAATTAATATGTATATGTATATGTCATTTTAATTTAAAGAGATGCATTTGGAGTGTTTCAACCCATCCTGAAATATTCAAAGCAAACTTACCTCTCTACCCATGTATCCATCTAATAGGTTTCACGTTTCTAATGAAAGTAGTTCTACGTCATTTTCACATTTTATTTTGTTTTCATAACTTTAACCCATCTTTGTGTATATAAACTGTCATTTTCTTCATTTCATTTTTTCATATTCATTTTTTTAATACAACATATTATGATATCAATACATTATATTTTATAATTTTAGATTTAAACAATTCAAATATCAATACATTACAACTTAAGTAAATAAAATTAATCATAAAAAATAAGCATATCTCTTATTTTAGTGTTTAAAACATTTGGCGTGTTTTAACCCATAATATAATGTTAAAACCAAACTTAGCTCTTTACCCATGTATCCGTCTAATAGGTTTAATGTTTCTTATAAAGTAGTTCTACGTCATTTTCACATTTTGTTTTATTTTCATAACTTTAACCCATCTTTGTCTATATAAACTGTCATTTTCTTTATTTCTTTTTTTCATGTTCAATTTTCTAAAACAACATATTATGATATCAATACATTATATTTTATAATTTTAGATTTTAAAAGTTTAAATATTCTCTCATTTTAGTGTTTAAAACATATATCTTATATTAAAAATGGTATAAAACAATCATTCACTCTACCAATGGTGATTTGGTGTAATTAACCTAGCCACCTTGAGAAGGCTATTATGTTAAACAAATACATTAAGTAGCTAATTAATATGTATATGTATATGTCATTTTAATTTAAAGAGATGCATTTGGAGTGTTTCAACCCATCCTGAAATATTCAAAGCAAACTTACCTCTCTACCCATGTATCCATCTAATAGGTTTCACGTTTCTAATGAAAGTAGTTCTACGTCATTTTCACATTTTATTTTGTTTTCATAACTTTAACCCATCTTTGTGTATATAAACTGTCATTTTCTTCATTTCATTTTTTCATATTCATTTTTTTAATACAACATATTATGATATCAATACATTATATTTTATAATTTTAGATTTAAACAATTCAAATATCAATACATTACAACTTAAGTAAATAAAATTAATCATAAAAAATAAGCATATCTCTTATTTTAGTGTTTAAAACATTTGGCGTGTTTTAACCCATAATATAATGTTAAAACCAAACTTAGCTCTTTACCCATGTATCCGTCTAATAGGTTTAATGTTTCTTATAAAGTAGTTCTACGTCATTTTCACATTTTGTTTTATTTTCATAACTTTAACCCATCTTTGTCTATATAAACTGTCATTTTCTTTATTTCTTTTTTTCATGTTCAATTTTCTAAAACAACATATTATGATATCAATACATTATATTTTATAATTTTAGATTTTAAAAGTTTAAATATTCTCTCATTTTAGTGTTTAAAACATATATCTTATATTAAAAATGGTATAAAACAAATCATTCACTCTACCAATGGTGATTTGGTGTAATTAACCTAGCCACCTTGAGAAGGCTATTATGTTAAACAAATACATTAAGTAGCTAATTAATATGTATATGTATATGTCATTTTAATTTAAAGAGATGCATTTGGAGTGTTTCAACCCATCCTGAAATATTCAAAGCAAACTTACCTCTCTACCCATGTATCCATCTAATAGGTTTCACGTTTCTAATGAAAGTAGTTCTACGTCATTTTCACATTTTATTTTGTTTTCATAACTTTAACCCATCTTTGTGTATATAAACTGTCATTTTCTTCATTTCATTTTTTCATATTCATTTTTTTAATACAACATATTATGATATCAATACATTATATTTTATAATTTTAGATTTAAACAATTCAAATATCAATACATTACAACTTAAGTAAATAAAATTAATCATAAAAAATAAGCATATCTCTTATTTTAGTGTTTAAAACATTTGGCGTGTTTTAACCCATAATATAATGTTAAAACCAAACTTAGCTCTTTACCCATGTATCCGTCTAATAGGTTTAATGTTTCTTATAAAAGTAGTTCTACGTCATTTTCACATTTTGTTTTATTTTCATAACTTTAACCCATCTTTGTCTATATAAACTGTCATTTTCTTTATTTCTTTTTTTCATGTTCAATTTTCTAAAACAACATATTATGATATCAATACATTATATTTTATAATTTTAGATTTTAAAAGTTTAAATATTCTCTCATTTTAGTGTTTAAAACATATATCTTATATTAAAAATGGTATAAAACAAATCATTCACTCTACCAATGGTGATTTGGTGTAATTAACCTAGCCACCTTGAGAAGGCTATTATGTTAAACAAATACATTAAGTAGCTAATTAATATGTATATGTATATGTCATTTTAATTTAAAGAGATGCATTTGGAGTGTTTCAACCCATCCTGAAATATTCAAAGCAAACTTACCTCTCTACCCATGTATCCATCTAATAGGTTTCACGTTTCTAATGAAAGTAGTTCTACGTCATTTTCACATTTTATTTTGTTTTCATAACTTTAACCCATCTTTGTGTATATAAACTGTCATTTTCTTCATTTCATTTTTTCATATTCATTTTTTTAATACAACATATTATGATATCAATACATTATATTTTATAATTTTAGATTTAAACAATTCAAATATCAATACATTACAACTTAAGTAAATAAAATTAATCATAAAAAATAAGCATATCTCTTATTTTAGTGTTTAAAACATTTGGCGTGTTTTAACCCATAATATAATGTTAAAACCAAACTTAGCTCTTTACCCATGTATCCGTCTAATAGGTTTAATGTTTCTTATAAAAGTAGTTCTACGTCATTTTCACATTTTGTTTTATTTTCATAACTTTAACCCATCTTTGTCTATATAAACTGTCATTTTCTTTATTTCTTTTTTTCATGTTCAATTTTCTAAAACAACATATTATGATATCAATACATTATATTTTATAATTTTAGATTTTAAAAGTTTAAATATTCTCTCATTTTAGTGTTTAAAACATATATCTTATATTAAAAATGGTATAAAACAAATCATTCACTCTACCAATGGTGATTTGGTGTAATTAACCTAGCCACCTTGAGAAGGCTATTATGTTAAACAAATACATTAAGTAGCTAATTAATATGTATATGTATATGTCATTTTAATTTAAAGAGATGCATTTGGAGTGTTTCAACCCATCCTGAAATATTCAAAGCAAACTTACCTCTCTACCCATGTATCCATCTAATAGGTTTCACGTTTCTAATGAAAGTAGTTCTACGTCATTTTCACATTTTATTTTGTTTTCATAACTTTAACCCATCTTTGTGTATATAAACTGTCATTTTCTTCATTTCATTTTTTCATATTCATTTTTTTAATACAACATATTATGATATCAATACATTATATTTTATAATTTTAGATTTAAACAATTCAAATATCAATACATTACAACTTAAGTAAATAAAATTAATCATAAAAAATAAGCATATCTCTTATTTTAGTGTTTAAAACATTTGGCGTGTTTTAACCCATAATATAATGTTAAAACCAAACTTAGCTCTTTACCCATGTATCCGTCTAATAGGTTTAATGTTTCTTATAAAAGTAGTTCTACGTCATTTTCACATTTTGTTTTATTTTCATAACTTTAACCCATCTTTGTCTATATAAACTGTCATTTTCTTTATTTCTTTTTTTCATGTTCAATTTTCTAAAACAACATATTATGATATCAATACATTATATTTTATAATTTTAGATTTTAAAAGTTTAAATATTCTCTCATTTTAGTGTTTAAAACATATATCTTATATTAAAAATGGTATAAAACAAATCATTCACTCTACCAATGGTGATTTGGTGTAATTAACCTAGCCACCTTGAGAAGGCTATTATGTTAAACAAATACATTAAGTAGCTAATTAATATGTATATGTATATGTCATTTTAATTTAAAGAGATGCATTTGGAGTGTTTCAACCCATCCTGAAATATTCAAAGCAAACTTACCTCTCTACCCATGTATCCATCTAATAGGTTTCACGTTTCTAATGAAAGTAGTTCTACGTCATTTTCACATTTTATTTTGTTTTCATAACTTTAACCCATCTTTGTGTATATAAACTGTCATTTTCTTCATTTCATTTTTTCATATTCATTTTTTTAATACAACATATTATGATATCAATACATTATATTTTATAATTTTAGATTTAAACAATTCAAATATCAATACATTACAACTTAAGTAAATAAAATTAATCATAAAAAATAAGCATATCTCTTATTTTAGTGTTTAAAACATTTGGCGTGTTTTAACCCATAATATAATGTTAAAACCAAACTTAGCTCTTTACCCATGTATCCGTCTAATAGGTTTAATGTTTCTTATAAAAGTAGTTCTACGTCATTTTCACATTTTGTTTTATTTTCATAACTTTAACCCATCTTTGTCTATATAAACTGTCATTTTCTTTATTTCTTTTTTTCATGTTCAATTTTCTAAAACAACATATTATGATATCAATACATTATATTTTATAATTTTAGATTTTAAAAGTTTAAATATTCTCTCATTTTAGTGTTTAAAACATATATCTTATATTAAAAATGGTATAAAACAAATCATTCACTCTACCAATGGTGATTTGGTGTAATTAACCTAGCCACCTTGAGAAGGCTATTATGTTAAACAAATACATTAAGTAGCTAATTAATATGTATATGTATATGTCATTTTAATTTAAAGAGATGCATTTGGAGTGTTTCAACCCATCCTGAAATATTCAAAGCAAACTTACCTCTCTACCCATGTATCCATCTAATAGGTTTCACGTTTCTAATGAAAGTAGTTCTACGTCATTTTCACATTTTATTTTGTTTTCATAACTTTAACCCATCTTTGTGTATATAAACTGTCATTTTCTTCATTTCATTTTTTCATATTCATTTTTTTAATACAACATATTATGATATCAATACATTATATTTTATAATTTTAGATTTAAACAATTCAAATATCAATACATTACAACTTAAGTAAATAAAATTAATCATAAAAAATAAGCATATCTCTTATTTTAGTGTTTAAAACATTTGGCGTGTTTTAACCCATAATATAATGTTAAAACCAAACTTAGCTCTTTACCCATGTATCCGTCTAATAGGTTTAATGTTTCTTATAAAAGTAGTTCTACGTCATTTTCACATTTTGTTTTATTTTCATAACTTTAACCCATCTTTGTCTATATAAACTGTCATTTTCTTTATTTCTTTTTTTCATGTTCAATTTTCTAAAACAACATATTATGATATCAATACATTATATTTTATAATTTTAGATTTTAAAAGTTTAAATATTCTCTCATTTTAGTGTTTAAAACATATATCTTATATTAAAAATGGTATAAAACAAATCATTCACTCTACCAATGGTGATTTGGTGTAATTAACCTAGCCACCTTGAGAAGGCTATTATGTTAAACAAATACATTAAGTAGCTAATTAATATGTATATGTATATGTCATTTTAATTTAAAGAGATGCATTTGGAGTGTTTCAACCCATCCTGAAATATTCAAAGCAAACTTACCTCTCTACCCATGTATCCATCTAATAGGTTTCACGTTTCTAATGAAAGTAGTTCTACGTCATTTTCACATTTTATTTTGTTTTCATAACTTTAACCCATCTTTGTGTATATAAACTGTCATTTTCTTCATTTCATTTTTTCATATTCATTTTTTTAATACAACATATTATGATATCAATACATTATATTTTATAATTTTAGATTTAAACAATTCAAATATCAATACATTACAACTTAAGTAAATAAAATTAATCATAAAAAATAAGCATATCTCTTATTTTAGTGTTTAAAACATTTGGCGTGTTTTAACCCATAATATAATGTTAAAACCAAACTTAGCTCTTTACCCATGTATCCGTCTAATAGGTTTAATGTTTCTTATAAAAGTAGTTCTACGTCATTTTCACATTTTGTTTTATTTTCATAACTTTAACCCATCTTTGTCTATATAAACTGTCATTTTCTTTATTTCTTTTTTTCATGTTCAATTTTCTAAAACAACATATTATGATATCAATACATTATATTTTATAATTTTAGATTTTAAAAGTTTAAATATTCTCTCATTTTAGTGTTTAAAACATATATCTTATATTAAAAATGGTATAAAACAAATCATTCACTCTACCAATGGTGATTTGGTGTAATTAACCTAGCCACCTTGAGAAGGCTATTATGTTAAACAAATACATTAAGTAGCTAATTAATATGTATATGTATATGTCATTTTAATTTAAAGAGATGCATTTGGAGTGTTTCAACCCATCCTGAAATATTCAAAGCAAACTTACCTCTCTACCCATGTATCCATCTAATAGGTTTCACGTTTCTAATGAAAGTAGTTCTACGTCATTTTCACATTTTATTTTGTTTTCATAACTTTAACCCATCTTTGTGTATATAAACTGTCATTTTCTTCATTTCATTTTTTCATATTCATTTTTTTAATACAACATATTATGATATCAATACATTATATTTTATAATTTTAGATTTAAACAATTCAAATATCAATACATTACAACTTAAGTAAATAAAATTAATCATAAAAAATAAGCATATCTCTTATTTTAGTGTTTAAAACATTTGGCGTGTTTTAACCCATAATATAATGTTAAAACCAAACTTAGCTCTTTACCCATGTATCCGTCTAATAGGTTTAATGTTTCTTATAAAAGTAGTTCTACGTCATTTTCACATTTTGTTTTATTTTCATAACTTTAACCCATCTTTGTCTATATAAACTGTCATTTTCTTTATTTCTTTTTTTCATGTTCAATTTTCTAAAACAACATATTATGATATCAATACATTATATTTTATAATTTTAGATTTTAAAAGTTTAAATATTCTCTCATTTTAGTGTTTAAAACATATATCTTATATTAAAAATGGTATAAAACAAATCATTCACTCTACCAATGGTGATTTGGTGTAATTAACCTAGCCACCTTGAGAAGGCTATTATGTTAAACAAATACATTAAGTAGCTAATTAATATGTATATGTATATGTCATTTTAATTTAAAGAGATGCATTTGGAGTGTTTCAACCCATCCTGAAATATTCAAAGCAAACTTACCTCTCTACCCATGTATCCATCTAATAGGTTTCACGTTTCTAATGAAAGTAGTTCTACGTCATTTTCACATTTTATTTTGTTTTCATAACTTTAACCCATCTTTGTGTATATAAACTGTCATTTTCTTCATTTCATTTTTTCATATTCATTTTTTTAATACAACATATTATGATATCAATACATTATATTTTATAATTTTAGATTTAAACAATTCAAATATCAATACATTACAACTTAAGTAAATAAAATTAATCATAAAAAATAAGCATATCTCTTATTTTAGTGTTTAAAACATTTGGCGTGTTTTAACCCATAATATAATGTTAAAACCAAACTTAGCTCTTTACCCATGTATCCGTCTAATAGGTTTAATGTTTCTTATAAAAGTAGTTCTACGTCATTTTCACATTTTGTTTTATTTTCATAACTTTAACCCATCTTTGTCTATATAAACTGTCATTTTCTTTATTTCTTTTTTTCATGTTCAATTTTCTAAAACAACATATTATGATATCAATACATTATATTTTATAATTTTAGATTTTAAAAGTTTAAATATTCTCTCATTTTAGTGTTTAAAACATATATCTTATATTAAAAATGGTATAAAACAAATCATTCACTCTACCAATGGTGATTTGGTGTAATTAACCTAGCCACCTTGAGAAGGCTATTATGTTAAACAAATACATTAAGTAGCTAATTAATATGTATATGTATATGTCATTTTAATTTAAAGAGATGCATTTGGAGTGTTTCAACCCATCCTGAAATATTCAAAGCAAACTTACCTCTCTACCCATGTATCCATCTAATAGGTTTCACGTTTCTAATGAAAGTAGTTCTACGTCATTTTCACATTTTATTTTGTTTTCATAACTTTAACCCATCTTTGTGTATATAAACTGTCATTTTCTTCATTTCATTTTTTCATATTCATTTTTTTAATACAACATATTATGATATCAATACATTATATTTTATAATTTTAGATTTAAACAATTCAAATATCAATACATTACAACTTAAGTAAATAAAATTAATCATAAAAAATAAGCATATCTCTTATTTTAGTGTTTAAAACATTTGGCGTGTTTTAACCCATAATATAATGTTAAAACCAAACTTAGCTCTTTACCCATGTATCCGTCTAATAGGTTTAATGTTTCTTATAAAAGTAGTTCTACGTCATTTTCACATTTTGTTTTATTTTCATAACTTTAACCCATCTTTGTCTATATAAACTGTCATTTTCTTTATTTCTTTTTTTCATGTTCAATTTTCTAAAACAACATATTATGATATCAATACATTATATTTTATAATTTTAGATTTTAAAAGTTTAAATATTCTCTCATTTTAGTGTTTAAAACATATATCTTATATTAAAAATGGTATAAAACAAATCATTCACTCTACCAATGGTGATTTGGTGTAATTAACCTAGCCACCTTGAGAAGGCTATTATGTTAAACAAATACATTAAGTAGCTAATTAATATGTATATGTATATGTCATTTTAATTTAAAGAGATGCATTTGGAGTGTTTCAACCCATCCTGAAATATTCAAAGCAAACTTACCTCTCTACCCATGTATCCATCTAATAGGTTTCACGTTTCTAATGAAAGTAGTTCTACGTCATTTTCACATTTTATTTTGTTTTCATAACTTTAACCCATCTTTGTGTATATAAACTGTCATTTTCTTCATTTCATTTTTTCATATTCATTTTTTTAATACAACATATTATGATATCAATACATTATATTTTATAATTTTAGATTTAAACAATTCAAATATCAATACATTACAACTTAAGTAAATAAAATTAATCATAAAAAATAAGCATATCTCTTATTTTAGTGTTTAAAACATTTGGCGTGTTTTAACCCATAATATAATGTTAAAACCAAACTTAGCTCTTTACCCATGTATCCGTCTAATAGGTTTAATGTTTCTTATAAAAGTAGTTCTACGTCATTTTCACATTTTGTTTTATTTTCATAACTTTAACCCATCTTTGTCTATATAAACTGTCATTTTCTTTATTTCTTTTTTTCATGTTCAATTTTCTAAAACAACATATTATGATATCAATACATTATATTTTATAATTTTAGATTTTAAAAGTTTAAATATTCTCTCATTTTAGTGTTTAAAACATATATCTTATATTAAAAATGGTATAAAACAAATCATTCACTCTACCAATGGTGATTTGGTGTAATTAACCTAGCCACCTTGAGAAGGCTATTATGTTAAACAAATACATTAAGTAGCTAATTAATATGTATATGTATATGTCATTTTAATTTAAAGAGATGCATTTGGAGTGTTTCAACCCATCCTGAAATATTCAAAGCAAACTTACCTCTCTACCCATGTATCCATCTAATAGGTTTCACGTTTCTAATGAAAGTAGTTCTACGTCATTTTCACATTTTATTTTGTTTTCATAACTTTAACCCATCTTTGTGTATATAAACTGTCATTTTCTTCATTTCATTTTTTCATATTCATTTTTTTAATACAACATATTATGATATCAATACATTATATTTTATAATTTTAGATTTAAACAATTCAAATATCAATACATTACAACTTAAGTAAATAAAATTAATCATAAAAAATAAGCATATCTCTTATTTTAGTGTTTAAAACATTTGGCGTGTTTTAACCCATAATATAATGTTAAAACCAAACTTAGCTCTTTACCCATGTATCCGTCTAATAGGTTTAATGTTTCTTATAAAAGTAGTTCTACGTCATTTTCACATTTTGTTTTATTTTCATAACTTTAACCCATCTTTGTCTATATAAACTGTCATTTTCTTTATTTCTTTTTTTCATGTTCAATTTTCTAAAACAACATATTATGATATCAATACATTATATTTTATAATTTTAGATTTTAAAAGTTTAAATATTCTCTCATTTTAGTGTTTAAAACATATATCTTATATTAAAAATGGTATAAAACAAATCATTCACTCTACCAATGGTGATTTGGTGTAATTAACCTAGCCACCTTGAGAAGGCTATTATGTTAAACAAATACATTAAGTAGCTAATTAATATGTATATGTATATGTCATTTTAATTTAAAGAGATGCATTTGGAGTGTTTCAACCCATCCTGAAATATTCAAAGCAAACTTACCTCTCTACCCATGTATCCATCTAATAGGTTTCACGTTTCTAATGAAAGTAGTTCTACGTCATTTTCACATTTTATTTTGTTTTCATAACTTTAACCCATCTTTGTGTATATAAACTGTCATTTTCTTCATTTCATTTTTTCATATTCATTTTTTTAATACAACATATTATGATATCAATACATTATATTTTATAATTTTAGATTTAAACAATTCAAATATCAATACATTACAACTTAAGTAAATAAAATTAATCATAAAAAATAAGCATATCTCTTATTTTAGTGTTTAAAACATTTGGCGTGTTTTAACCCATAATATAATGTTAAAACCAAACTTAGCTCTTTACCCATGTATCCGTCTAATAGGTTTAATGTTTCTTATAAAAGTAGTTCTACGTCATTTTCACATTTTGTTTTATTTTCATAACTTTAACCCATCTTTGTCTATATAAACTGTCATTTTCTTTATTTCTTTTTTTCATGTTCAATTTTCTAAAACAACATATTATGATATCAATACATTATATTTTATAATTTTAGATTTTAAAAGTTTAAATATTCTCTCATTTTAGTGTTTAAAACATATATCTTATATTAAAAATGGTATAAAACAAATCATTCACTCTACCAATGGTGATTTGGTGTAATTAACCTAGCCACCTTGAGAAGGCTATTATGTTAAACAAATACATTAAGTAGCTAATTAATATGTATATGTATATGTCATTTTAATTTAAAGAGATGCATTTGGAGTGTTTCAACCCATCCTGAAATATTCAAAGCAAACTTACCTCTCTACCCATGTATCCATCTAATAGGTTTCACGTTTCTAATGAAAGTAGTTCTACGTCATTTTCACATTTTATTTTGTTTTCATAACTTTAACCCATCTTTGTGTATATAAACTGTCATTTTCTTCATTTCATTTTTTCATATTCATTTTTTTAATACAACATATTATGATATCAATACATTATATTTTATAATTTTAGATTTAAACAATTCAAATATCAATACATTACAACTTAAGTAAATAAAATTAATCATAAAAAATAAGCATATCTCTTATTTTAGTGTTTAAAACATTTGGCGTGTTTTAACCCATAATATAATGTTAAAACCAAACTTAGCTCTTTACCCATGTATCCGTCTAATAGGTTTAATGTTTCTTATAAAAGTAGTTCTACGTCATTTTCACATTTTGTTTTATTTTCATAACTTTAACCCATCTTTGTCTATATAAACTGTCATTTTCTTTATTTCTTTTTTTCATGTTCAATTTTCTAAAACAACATATTATGATATCAATACATTATATTTTATAATTTTAGATTTTAAAAGTTTAAATATTCTCTCATTTTAGTGTTTAAAACATATATCTTATATTAAAAATGGTATAAAACAAATCATTCACTCTACCAATGGTGATTTGGTGTAATTAACCTAGCCACCTTGAGAAGGCTATTATGTTAAACAAATACATTAAGTAGCTAATTAATATGTATATGTATATGTCATTTTAATTTAAAGAGATGCATTTGGAGTGTTTCAACCCATCCTGAAATATTCAAAGCAAACTTACCTCTCTACCCATGTATCCATCTAATAGGTTTCACGTTTCTAATGAAAGTAGTTCTACGTCATTTTCACATTTTATTTTGTTTTCATAACTTTAACCCATCTTTGTGTATATAAACTGTCATTTTCTTCATTTCATTTTTTCATATTCATTTTTTTAATACAACATATTATGATATCAATACATTATATTTTATAATTTTAGATTTAAACAATTCAAATATCAATACATTACAACTTAAGTAAATAAAATTAATCATAAAAAATAAGCATATCTCTTATTTTAGTGTTTAAAACATTTGGCGTGTTTTAACCCATAATATAATGTTAAAACCAAACTTAGCTCTTTACCCATGTATCCGTCTAATAGGTTTAATGTTTCTTATAAAAGTAGTTCTACGTCATTTTCACATTTTGTTTTATTTTCATAACTTTAACCCATCTTTGTCTATATAAACTGTCATTTTCTTTATTTCTTTTTTTCATGTTCAATTTTCTAAAACAACATATTATGATATCAATACATTATATTTTATAATTTTAGATTTTAAAAGTTTAAATATTCTCTCATTTTAGTGTTTAAAACATATATCTTATATTAAAAATGGTATAAAACAAATCATTCACTCTACCAATGGTGATTTGGTGTAATTAACCTAGCCACCTTGAGAAGGCTATTATGTTAAACAAATACATTAAGTAGCTAATTAATATGTATATGTATATGTCATTTTAATTTAAAGAGATGCATTTGGAGTGTTTCAACCCATCCTGAAATATTCAAAGCAAACTTACCTCTCTACCCATGTATCCATCTAATAGGTTTCACGTTTCTAATGAAAGTAGTTCTACGTCATTTTCACATTTTATTTTGTTTTCATAACTTTAACCCATCTTTGTGTATATAAACTGTCATTTTCTTCATTTCATTTTTTCATATTCATTTTTTTAATACAACATATTATGATATCAATACATTATATTTTATAATTTTAGATTTAAACAATTCAAATATCAATACATTACAACTTAAGTAAATAAAATTAATCATAAAAAATAAGCATATCTCTTATTTTAGTGTTTAAAACATTTGGCGTGTTTTAACCCATAATATAATGTTAAAACCAAACTTAGCTCTTTACCCATGTATCCGTCTAATAGGTTTAATGTTTCTTATAAAAGTAGTTCTACGTCATTTTCACATTTTGTTTTATTTTCATAACTTTAACCCATCTTTGTCTATATAAACTGTCATTTTCTTTATTTCTTTTTTTCATGTTCAATTTTCTAAAACAACATATTATGATATCAATACATTATATTTTATAATTTTAGATTTTAAAAGTTTAAATATTCTCTCATTTTAGTGTTTAAAACATATATCTTATATTAAAAATGGTATAAAACAAATCATTCACTCTACCAATGGTGATTTGGTGTAATTAACCTAGCCACCTTGAGAAGGCTATTATGTTAAACAAATACATTAAGTAGCTAATTAATATGTATATGTATATGTCATTTTAATTTAAAGAGATGCATTTGGAGTGTTTCAACCCATCCTGAAATATTCAAAGCAAACTTACCTCTCTACCCATGTATCCATCTAATAGGTTTCACGTTTCTAATGAAAGTAGTTCTACGTCATTTTCACATTTTATTTTGTTTTCATAACTTTAACCCATCTTTGTGTATATAAACTGTCATTTTCTTCATTTCATTTTTTCATATTCATTTTTTTAATACAACATATTATGATATCAATACATTATATTTTATAATTTTAGATTTAAACAATTCAAATATCAATACATTACAACTTAAGTAAATAAAATTAATCATAAAAAATAAGCATATCTCTTATTTTAGTGTTTAAAACATTTGGCGTGTTTTAACCCATAATATAATGTTAAAACCAAACTTAGCTCTTTACCCATGTATCCGTCTAATAGGTTTAATGTTTCTTATAAAAGTAGTTCTACGTCATTTTCACATTTTGTTTTATTTTCATAACTTTAACCCATCTTTGTCTATATAAACTGTCATTTTCTTTATTTCTTTTTTTCATGTTCAATTTTCTAAAACAACATATTATGATATCAATACATTATATTTTATAATTTTAGATTTTAAAAGTTTAAATATTCTCTCATTTTAGTGTTTAAAACATATATCTTATATTAAAAATGGTATAAAACAAATCATTCACTCTACCAATGGTGATTTGGTGTAATTAACCTAGCCACCTTGAGAAGGCTATTATGTTAAACAAATACATTAAGTAGCTAATTAATATGTATATGTATATGTCATTTTAATTTAAAGAGATGCATTTGGAGTGTTTCAACCCATCCTGAAATATTCAAAGCAAACTTACCTCTCTACCCATGTATCCATCTAATAGGTTTCACGTTTCTAATGAAAGTAGTTCTACGTCATTTTCACATTTTATTTTGTTTTCATAACTTTAACCCATCTTTGTGTATATAAACTGTCATTTTCTTCATTTCATTTTTTCATATTCATTTTTTTAATACAACATATTATGATATCAATACATTATATTTTATAATTTTAGATTTAAACAATTCAAATATCAATACATTACAACTTAAGTAAATAAAATTAATCATAAAAAATAAGCATATCTCTTATTTTAGTGTTTAAAACATTTGGCGTGTTTTAACCCATAATATAATGTTAAAACCAAACTTAGCTCTTTACCCATGTATCCGTCTAATAGGTTTAATGTTTCTTATAAAAGTAGTTCTACGTCATTTTCACATTTTGTTTTATTTTCATAACTTTAACCCATCTTTGTCTATATAAACTGTCATTTTCTTTATTTCTTTTTTTCATGTTCAATTTTCTAAAACAACATATTATGATATCAATACATTATATTTTATAATTTTAGATTTTAAAAGTTTAAATATTCTCTCATTTTAGTGTTTAAAACATATATCTTATATTAAAAATGGTATAAAACAAATCATTCACTCTACCAATGGTGATTTGGTGTAATTAACCTAGCCACCTTGAGAAGGCTATTATGTTAAACAAATACATTAAGTAGCTAATTAATATGTATATGTATATGTCATTTTAATTTAAAGAGATGCATTTGGAGTGTTTCAACCCATCCTGAAATATTCAAAGCAAACTTACCTCTCTACCCATGTATCCATCTAATAGGTTTCACGTTTCTAATGAAAGTAGTTCTACGTCATTTTCACATTTTATTTTGTTTTCATAACTTTAACCCATCTTTGTGTATATAAACTGTCATTTTCTTCATTTCATTTTTTCATATTCATTTTTTTAATACAACATATTATGATATCAATACATTATATTTTATAATTTTAGATTTAAACAATTCAAATATCAATACATTACAACTTAAGTAAATAAAATTAATCATAAAAAATAAGCATATCTCTTATTTTAGTGTTTAAAACATTTGGCGTGTTTTAACCCATAATATAATGTTAAAACCAAACTTAGCTCTTTACCCATGTATCCGTCTAATAGGTTTAATGTTTCTTATAAAAGTAGTTCTACGTCATTTTCACATTTTGTTTTATTTTCATAACTTTAACCCATCTTTGTCTATATAAACTGTCATTTTCTTTATTTCTTTTTTTCATGTTCAATTTTCTAAAACAACATATTATGATATCAATACATTATATTTTATAATTTTAGATTTTAAAAGTTTAAATATTCTCTCATTTTAGTGTTTAAAACATATATCTTATATTAAAAATGGTATAAAACAAATCATTCACTCTACCAATGGTGATTTGGTGTAATTAACCTAGCCACCTTGAGAAGGCTATTATGTTAAACAAATACATTAAGTAGCTAATTAATATGTATATGTATATGTCATTTTAATTTAAAGAGATGCATTTGGAGTGTTTCAACCCATCCTGAAATATTCAAAGCAAACTTACCTCTCTACCCATGTATCCATCTAATAGGTTTCACGTTTCTAATGAAAGTAGTTCTACGTCATTTTCACATTTTATTTTGTTTTCATAACTTTAACCCATCTTTGTGTATATAAACTGTCATTTTCTTCATTTCATTTTTTCATATTCATTTTTTTAATACAACATATTATGATATCAATACATTATATTTTATAATTTTAGATTTAAACAATTCAAATATCAATACATTACAACTTAAGTAAATAAAATTAATCATAAAAAATAAGCATATCTCTTATTTTAGTGTTTAAAACATTTGGCGTGTTTTAACCCATAATATAATGTTAAAACCAAACTTAGCTCTTTACCCATGTATCCGTCTAATAGGTTTAATGTTTCTTATAAAAGTAGTTCTACGTCATTTTCACATTTTGTTTTATTTTCATAACTTTAACCCATCTTTGTCTATATAAACTGTCATTTTCTTTATTTCTTTTTTTCATGTTCAATTTTCTAAAACAACATATTATGATATCAATACATTATATTTTATAATTTTAGATTTTAAAAGTTTAAATATTCTCTCATTTTAGTGTTTAAAACATATATCTTATATTAAAAATGGTATAAAACAAATCATTCACTCTACCAATGGTGATTTGGTGTAATTAACCTAGCCACCTTGAGAAGGCTATTATGTTAAACAAATACATTAAGTAGCTAATTAATATGTATATGTATATGTCATTTTAATTTAAAGAGATGCATTTGGAGTGTTTCAACCCATCCTGAAATATTCAAAGCAAACTTACCTCTCTACCCATGTATCCATCTAATAGGTTTCACGTTTCTAATGAAAGTAGTTCTACGTCATTTTCACATTTTATTTTGTTTTCATAACTTTAACCCATCTTTGTGTATATAAACTGTCATTTTCTTCATTTCATTTTTTCATATTCATTTTTTTAATACAACATATTATGATATCAATACATTATATTTTATAATTTTAGATTTAAACAATTCAAATATCAATACATTACAACTTAAGTAAATAAAATTAATCATAAAAAATAAGCATATCTCTTATTTTAGTGTTTAAAACATTTGGCGTGTTTTAACCCATAATATAATGTTAAAACCAAACTTAGCTCTTTACCCATGTATCCGTCTAATAGGTTTAATGTTTCTTATAAAAGTAGTTCTACGTCATTTTCACATTTTGTTTTATTTTCATAACTTTAACCCATCTTTGTCTATATAAACTGTCATTTTCTTTATTTCTTTTTTTCATGTTCAATTTTCTAAAACAACATATTATGATATCAATACATTATATTTTATAATTTTAGATTTTAAAAGTTTAAATATTCTCTCATTTTAGTGTTTAAAACATATATCTTATATTAAAAATGGTATAAAACAAATCATTCACTCTACCAATGGTGATTTGGTGTAATTAACCTAGCCACCTTGAGAAGGCTATTATGTTAAACAAATACATTAAGTAGCTAATTAATATGTATATGTATATGTCATTTTAATTTAAAGAGATGCATTTGGAGTGTTTCAACCCATCCTGAAATATTCAAAGCAAACTTACCTCTCTACCCATGTATCCATCTAATAGGTTTCACGTTTCTAATGAAAGTAGTTCTACGTCATTTTCACATTTTATTTTGTTTTCATAACTTTAACCCATCTTTGTGTATATAAACTGTCATTTTCTTCATTTCATTTTTTCATATTCATTTTTTTAATACAACATATTATGATATCAATACATTATATTTTATAATTTTAGATTTAAACAATTCAAATATCAATACATTACAACTTAAGTAAATAAAATTAATCATAAAAAATAAGCATATCTCTTATTTTAGTGTTTAAAACATTTGGCGTGTTTTAACCCATAATATAATGTTAAAACCAAACTTAGCTCTTTACCCATGTATCCGTCTAATAGGTTTAATGTTTCTTATAAAAGTAGTTCTACGTCATTTTCACATTTTGTTTTATTTTCATAACTTTAACCCATCTTTGTCTATATAAACTGTCATTTTCTTTATTTCTTTTTTTCATGTTCAATTTTCTAAAACAACATATTATGATATCAATACATTATATTTTATAATTTTAGATTTTAAAAGTTTAAATATTCTCTCATTTTAGTGTTTAAAACATATATCTTATATTAAAAATGGTATAAAACAAATCATTCACTCTACCAATGGTGATTTGGTGTAATTAACCTAGCCACCTTGAGAAGGCTATTATGTTAAACAAATACATTAAGTAGCTAATTAATATGTATATGTATATGTCATTTTAATTTAAAGAGATGCATTTGGAGTGTTTCAACCCATCCTGAAATATTCAAAGCAAACTTACCTCTCTACCCATGTATCCATCTAATAGGTTTCACGTTTCTAATGAAAGTAGTTCTACGTCATTTTCACATTTTATTTTGTTTTCATAACTTTAACCCATCTTTGTGTATATAAACTGTCATTTTCTTCATTTCATTTTTTCATATTCATTTTTTTAATACAACATATTATGATATCAATACATTATATTTTATAATTTTAGATTTAAACAATTCAAATATCAATACATTACAACTTAAGTAAATAAAATTAATCATAAAAAATAAGCATATCTCTTATTTTAGTGTTTAAAACATTTGGCGTGTTTTAACCCATAATATAATGTTAAAACCAAACTTAGCTCTTTACCCATGTATCCGTCTAATAGGTTTAATGTTTCTTATAAAAGTAGTTCTACGTCATTTTCACATTTTGTTTTATTTTCATAACTTTAACCCATCTTTGTCTATATAAACTGTCATTTTCTTTATTTCTTTTTTTCATGTTCAATTTTCTAAAACAACATATTATGATATCAATACATTATATTTTATAATTTTAGATTTTAAAAGTTTAAATATTCTCTCATTTTAGTGTTTAAAACATATATCTTATATTAAAAATGGTATAAAACAAATCATTCACTCTACCAATGGTGATTTGGTGTAATTAACCTAGCCACCTTGAGAAGGCTATTATGTTAAACAAATACATTAAGTAGCTAATTAATATGTATATGTATATGTCATTTTAATTTAAAGAGATGCATTTGGAGTGTTTCAACCCATCCTGAAATATTCAAAGCAAACTTACCTCTCTACCCATGTATCCATCTAATAGGTTTCACGTTTCTAATGAAAGTAGTTCTACGTCATTTTCACATTTTATTTTGTTTTCATAACTTTAACCCATCTTTGTGTATATAAACTGTCATTTTCTTCATTTCATTTTTTCATATTCATTTTTTTAATACAACATATTATGATATCAATACATTATATTTTATAATTTTAGATTTAAACAATTCAAATATCAATACATTACAACTTAAGTAAATAAAATTAATCATAAAAAATAAGCATATCTCTTATTTTAGTGTTTAAAACATTTGGCGTGTTTTAACCCATAATATAATGTTAAAACCAAACTTAGCTCTTTACCCATGTATCCGTCTAATAGGTTTAATGTTTCTTATAAAAGTAGTTCTACGTCATTTTCACATTTTGTTTTATTTTCATAACTTTAACCCATCTTTGTCTATATAAACTGTCATTTTCTTTATTTCTTTTTTTCATGTTCAATTTTCTAAAACAACATATTATGATATCAATACATTATATTTTATAATTTTAGATTTTAAAAGTTTAAATATTCTCTCATTTTAGTGTTTAAAACATATATCTTATATTAAAAATGGTATAAAACAAATCATTCACTCTACCAATGGTGATTTGGTGTAATTAACCTAGCCACCTTGAGAAGGCTATTATGTTAAACAAATACATTAAGTAGCTAATTAATATGTATATGTATATGTCATTTTAATTTAAAGAGATGCATTTGGAGTGTTTCAACCCATCCTGAAATATTCAAAGCAAACTTACCTCTCTACCCATGTATCCATCTAATAGGTTTCACGTTTCTAATGAAAGTAGTTCTACGTCATTTTCACATTTTATTTTGTTTTCATAACTTTAACCCATCTTTGTGTATATAAACTGTCATTTTCTTCATTTCATTTTTTCATATTCATTTTTTTAATACAACATATTATGATATCAATACATTATATTTTATAATTTTAGATTTAAACAATTCAAATATCAATACATTACAACTTAAGTAAATAAAATTAATCATAAAAAATAAGCATATCTCTTATTTTAGTGTTTAAAACATTTGGCGTGTTTTAACCCATAATATAATGTTAAAACCAAACTTAGCTCTTTACCCATGTATCCGTCTAATAGGTTTAATGTTTCTTATAAAAGTAGTTCTACGTCATTTTCACATTTTGTTTTATTTTCATAACTTTAACCCATCTTTGTCTATATAAACTGTCATTTTCTTTATTTCTTTTTTTCATGTTCAATTTTCTAAAACAACATATTATGATATCAATACATTATATTTTATAATTTTAGATTTTAAAAGTTTAAATATTCTCTCATTTTAGTGTTTAAAACATATATCTTATATTAAAAATGGTATAAAACAAATCATTCACTCTACCAATGGTGATTTGGTGTAATTAACCTAGCCACCTTGAGAAGGCTATTATGTTAAACAAATACATTAAGTAGCTAATTAATATGTATATGTATATGTCATTTTAATTTAAAGAGATGCATTTGGAGTGTTTCAACCCATCCTGAAATATTCAAAGCAAACTTACCTCTCTACCCATGTATCCATCTAATAGGTTTCACGTTTCTAATGAAAGTAGTTCTACGTCATTTTCACATTTTATTTTGTTTTCATAACTTTAACCCATCTTTGTGTATATAAACTGTCATTTTCTTCATTTCATTTTTTCATATTCATTTTTTTAATACAACATATTATGATATCAATACATTATATTTTATAATTTTAGATTTAAACAATTCAAATATCAATACATTACAACTTAAGTAAATAAAATTAATCATAAAAAATAAGCATATCTCTTATTTTAGTGTTTAAAACATTTGGCGTGTTTTAACCCATAATATAATGTTAAAACCAAACTTAGCTCTTTACCCATGTATCCGTCTAATAGGTTTAATGTTTCTTATAAAAGTAGTTCTACGTCATTTTCACATTTTGTTTTATTTTCATAACTTTAACCCATCTTTGTCTATATAAACTGTCATTTTCTTTATTTCTTTTTTTCATGTTCAATTTTCTAAAACAACATATTATGATATCAATACATTATATTTTATAATTTTAGATTTTAAAAGTTTAAATATTCTCTCATTTTAGTGTTTAAAACATATATCTTATATTAAAAATGGTATAAAACAAATCATTCACTCTACCAATGGTGATTTGGTGTAATTAACCTAGCCACCTTGAGAAGGCTATTATGTTAAACAAATACATTAAGTAGCTAATTAATATGTATATGTATATGTCATTTTAATTTAAAGAGATGCATTTGGAGTGTTTCAACCCATCCTGAAATATTCAAAGCAAACTTACCTCTCTACCCATGTATCCATCTAATAGGTTTCACGTTTCTAATGAAAGTAGTTCTACGTCATTTTCACATTTTATTTTGTTTTCATAACTTTAACCCATCTTTGTGTATATAAACTGTCATTTTCTTCATTTCATTTTTTCATATTCATTTTTTTAATACAACATATTATGATATCAATACATTATATTTTATAATTTTAGATTTAAACAATTCAAATATCAATACATTACAACTTAAGTAAATAAAATTAATCATAAAAAATAAGCATATCTCTTATTTTAGTGTTTAAAACATTTGGCGTGTTTTAACCCATAATATAATGTTAAAACCAAACTTAGCTCTTTACCCATGTATCCGTCTAATAGGTTTAATGTTTCTTATAAAAGTAGTTCTACGTCATTTTCACATTTTGTTTTATTTTCATAACTTTAACCCATCTTTGTCTATATAAACTGTCATTTTCTTTATTTCTTTTTTTCATGTTCAATTTTCTAAAACAACATATTATGATATCAATACATTATATTTTATAATTTTAGATTTTAAAAGTTTAAATATTCTCTCATTTTAGTGTTTAAAACATATATCTTATATTAAAAATGGTATAAAACAAATCATTCACTCTACCAATGGTGATTTGGTGTAATTAACCTAGCCACCTTGAGAAGGCTATTATGTTAAACAAATACATTAAGTAGCTAATTAATATGTATATGTATATGTCATTTTAATTTAAAGAGATGCATTTGGAGTGTTTCAACCCATCCTGAAATATTCAAAGCAAACTTACCTCTCTACCCATGTATCCATCTAATAGGTTTCACGTTTCTAATGAAAGTAGTTCTACGTCATTTTCACATTTTATTTTGTTTTCATAACTTTAACCCATCTTTGTGTATATAAACTGTCATTTTCTTCATTTCATTTTTTCATATTCATTTTTTTAATACAACATATTATGATATCAATACATTATATTTTATAATTTTAGATTTAAACAATTCAAATATCAATACATTACAACTTAAGTAAATAAAATTAATCATAAAAAATAAGCATATCTCTTATTTTAGTGTTTAAAACATTTGGCGTGTTTTAACCCATAATATAATGTTAAAACCAAACTTAGCTCTTTACCCATGTATCCGTCTAATAGGTTTAATGTTTCTTATAAAAGTAGTTCTACGTCATTTTCACATTTTGTTTTATTTTCATAACTTTAACCCATCTTTGTCTATATAAACTGTCATTTTCTTTATTTCTTTTTTTCATGTTCAATTTTCTAAAACAACATATTATGATATCAATACATTATATTTTATAATTTTAGATTTTAAAAGTTTAAATATTCTCTCATTTTAGTGTTTAAAACATATATCTTATATTAAAAATGGTATAAAACAAATCATTCACTCTACCAATGGTGATTTGGTGTAATTAACCTAGCCACCTTGAGAAGGCTATTATGTTAAACAAATACATTAAGTAGCTAATTAATATGTATATGTATATGTCATTTTAATTTAAAGAGATGCATTTGGAGTGTTTCAACCCATCCTGAAATATTCAAAGCAAACTTACCTCTCTACCCATGTATCCATCTAATAGGTTTCACGTTTCTAATGAAAGTAGTTCTACGTCATTTTCACATTTTATTTTGTTTTCATAACTTTAACCCATCTTTGTGTATATAAACTGTCATTTTCTTCATTTCATTTTTTCATATTCATTTTTTTAATACAACATATTATGATATCAATACATTATATTTTATAATTTTAGATTTAAACAATTCAAATATCAATACATTACAACTTAAGTAAATAAAATTAATCATAAAAAATAAGCATATCTCTTATTTTAGTGTTTAAAACATTTGGCGTGTTTTAACCCATAATATAATGTTAAAACCAAACTTAGCTCTTTACCCATGTATCCGTCTAATAGGTTTAATGTTTCTTATAAAAGTAGTTCTACGTCATTTTCACATTTTGTTTTATTTTCATAACTTTAACCCATCTTTGTCTATATAAACTGTCATTTTCTTTATTTCTTTTTTTCATGTTCAATTTTCTAAAACAACATATTATGATATCAATACATTATATTTTATAATTTTAGATTTTAAAAGTTTAAATATTCTCTCATTTTAGTGTTTAAAACATATATCTTATATTAAAAATGGTATAAAACAAATCATTCACTCTACCAATGGTGATTTGGTGTAATTAACCTAGCCACCTTGAGAAGGCTATTATGTTAAACAAATACATTAAGTAGCTAATTAATATGTATATGTATATGTCATTTTAATTTAAAGAGATGCATTTGGAGTGTTTCAACCCATCCTGAAATATTCAAAGCAAACTTACCTCTCTACCCATGTATCCATCTAATAGGTTTCACGTTTCTAATGAAAGTAGTTCTACGTCATTTTCACATTTTATTTTGTTTTCATAACTTTAACCCATCTTTGTGTATATAAACTGTCATTTTCTTCATTTCATTTTTTCATATTCATTTTTTTAATACAACATATTATGATATCAATACATTATATTTTATAATTTTAGATTTAAACAATTCAAATATCAATACATTACAACTTAAGTAAATAAAATTAATCATAAAAAATAAGCATATCTCTTATTTTAGTGTTTAAAACATTTGGCGTGTTTTAACCCATAATATAATGTTAAAACCAAACTTAGCTCTTTACCCATGTATCCGTCTAATAGGTTTAATGTTTCTTATAAAAGTAGTTCTACGTCATTTTCACATTTTGTTTTATTTTCATAACTTTAACCCATCTTTGTCTATATAAACTGTCATTTTCTTTATTTCTTTTTTTCATGTTCAATTTTCTAAAACAACATATTATGATATCAATACATTATATTTTATAATTTTAGATTTTAAAAGTTTAAATATTCTCTCATTTTAGTGTTTAAAACATATATCTTATATTAAAAATGGTATAAAACAAATCATTCACTCTACCAATGGTGATTTGGTGTAATTAACCTAGCCACCTTGAGAAGGCTATTATGTTAAACAAATACATTAAGTAGCTAATTAATATGTATATGTATATGTCATTTTAATTTAAAGAGATGCATTTGGAGTGTTTCAACCCATCCTGAAATATTCAAAGCAAACTTACCTCTCTACCCATGTATCCATCTAATAGGTTTCACGTTTCTAATGAAAGTAGTTCTACGTCATTTTCACATTTTATTTTGTTTTCATAACTTTAACCCATCTTTGTGTATATAAACTGTCATTTTCTTCATTTCATTTTTTCATATTCATTTTTTTAATACAACATATTATGATATCAATACATTATATTTTATAATTTTAGATTTAAACAATTCAAATATCAATACATTACAACTTAAGTAAATAAAATTAATCATAAAAAATAAGCATATCTCTTATTTTAGTGTTTAAAACATTTGGCGTGTTTTAACCCATAATATAATGTTAAAACCAAACTTAGCTCTTTACCCATGTATCCGTCTAATAGGTTTAATGTTTCTTATAAAAGTAGTTCTACGTCATTTTCACATTTTGTTTTATTTTCATAACTTTAACCCATCTTTGTCTATATAAACTGTCATTTTCTTTATTTCTTTTTTTCATGTTCAATTTTCTAAAACAACATATTATGATATCAATACATTATATTTTATAATTTTAGATTTTAAAAGTTTAAATATTCTCTCATTTTAGTGTTTAAAACATATATCTTATATTAAAAATGGTATAAAACAAATCATTCACTCTACCAATGGTGATTTGGTGTAATTAACCTAGCCACCTTGAGAAGGCTATTATGTTAAACAAATACATTAAGTAGCTAATTAATATGTATATGTATATGTCATTTTAATTTAAAGAGATGCATTTGGAGTGTTTCAACCCATCCTGAAATATTCAAAGCAAACTTACCTCTCTACCCATGTATCCATCTAATAGGTTTCACGTTTCTAATGAAAGTAGTTCTACGTCATTTTCACATTTTATTTTGTTTTCATAACTTTAACCCATCTTTGTGTATATAAACTGTCATTTTCTTCATTTCATTTTTTCATATTCATTTTTTTAATACAACATATTATGATATCAATACATTATATTTTATAATTTTAGATTTAAACAATTCAAATATCAATACATTACAACTTAAGTAAATAAAATTAATCATAAAAAATAAGCATATCTCTTATTTTAGTGTTTAAAACATTTGGCGTGTTTTAACCCATAATATAATGTTAAAACCAAACTTAGCTCTTTACCCATGTATCCGTCTAATAGGTTTAATGTTTCTTATAAAAGTAGTTCTACGTCATTTTCACATTTTGTTTTATTTTCATAACTTTAACCCATCTTTGTCTATATAAACTGTCATTTTCTTTATTTCTTTTTTTCATGTTCAATTTTCTAAAACAACATATTATGATATCAATACATTATATTTTATAATTTTAGATTTTAAAAGTTTAAATATTCTCTCATTTTAGTGTTTAAAACATATATCTTATATTAAAAATGGTATAAAACAAATCATTCACTCTACCAATGGTGATTTGGTGTAATTAACCTAGCCACCTTGAGAAGGCTATTATGTTAAACAAATACATTAAGTAGCTAATTAATATGTATATGTATATGTCATTTTAATTTAAAGAGATGCATTTGGAGTGTTTCAACCCATCCTGAAATATTCAAAGCAAACTTACCTCTCTACCCATGTATCCATCTAATAGGTTTCACGTTTCTAATGAAAGTAGTTCTACGTCATTTTCACATTTTATTTTGTTTTCATAACTTTAACCCATCTTTGTGTATATAAACTGTCATTTTCTTCATTTCATTTTTTCATATTCATTTTTTTAATACAACATATTATGATATCAATACATTATATTTTATAATTTTAGATTTAAACAATTCAAATATCAATACATTACAACTTAAGTAAATAAAATTAATCATAAAAAATAAGCATATCTCTTATTTTAGTGTTTAAAACATTTGGCGTGTTTTAACCCATAATATAATGTTAAAACCAAACTTAGCTCTTTACCCATGTATCCGTCTAATAGGTTTAATGTTTCTTATAAAAGTAGTTCTACGTCATTTTCACATTTTGTTTTATTTTCATAACTTTAACCCATCTTTGTCTATATAAACTGTCATTTTCTTTATTTCTTTTTTTCATGTTCAATTTTCTAAAACAACATATTATGATATCAATACATTATATTTTATAATTTTAGATTTTAAAAGTTTAAATATTCTCTCATTTTAGTGTTTAAAACATATATCTTATATTAAAAATGGTATAAAACAAATCATTCACTCTACCAATGGTGATTTGGTGTAATTAACCTAGCCACCTTGAGAAGGCTATTATGTTAAACAAATACATTAAGTAGCTAATTAATATGTATATGTATATGTCATTTTAATTTAAAGAGATGCATTTGGAGTGTTTCAACCCATCCTGAAATATTCAAAGCAAACTTACCTCTCTACCCATGTATCCATCTAATAGGTTTCACGTTTCTAATGAAAGTAGTTCTACGTCATTTTCACATTTTATTTTGTTTTCATAACTTTAACCCATCTTTGTGTATATAAACTGTCATTTTCTTCATTTCATTTTTTCATATTCATTTTTTTAATACAACATATTATGATATCAATACATTATATTTTATAATTTTAGATTTAAACAATTCAAATATCAATACATTACAACTTAAGTAAATAAAATTAATCATAAAAAATAAGCATATCTCTTATTTTAGTGTTTAAAACATTTGGCGTGTTTTAACCCATAATATAATGTTAAAACCAAACTTAGCTCTTTACCCATGTATCCGTCTAATAGGTTTAATGTTTCTTATAAAAGTAGTTCTACGTCATTTTCACATTTTGTTTTATTTTCATAACTTTAACCCATCTTTGTCTATATAAACTGTCATTTTCTTTATTTCTTTTTTTCATGTTCAATTTTCTAAAACAACATATTATGATATCAATACATTATATTTTATAATTTTAGATTTTAAAAGTTTAAATATTCTCTCATTTTAGTGTTTAAAACATATATCTTATATTAAAAATGGTATAAAACAAATCATTCACTCTACCAATGGTGATTTGGTGTAATTAACCTAGCCACCTTGAGAAGGCTATTATGTTAAACAAATACATTAAGTAGCTAATTAATATGTATATGTATATGTCATTTTAATTTAAAGAGATGCATTTGGAGTGTTTCAACCCATCCTGAAATATTCAAAGCAAACTTACCTCTCTACCCATGTATCCATCTAATAGGTTTCACGTTTCTAATGAAAGTAGTTCTACGTCATTTTCACATTTTATTTTGTTTTCATAACTTTAACCCATCTTTGTGTATATAAACTGTCATTTTCTTCATTTCATTTTTTCATATTCATTTTTTTAATACAACATATTATGATATCAATACATTATATTTTATAATTTTAGATTTAAACAATTCAAATATCAATACATTACAACTTAAGTAAATAAAATTAATCATAAAAAATAAGCATATCTCTTATTTTAGTGTTTAAAACATTTGGCGTGTTTTAACCCATAATATAATGTTAAAACCAAACTTAGCTCTTTACCCATGTATCCGTCTAATAGGTTTAATGTTTCTTATAAAAGTAGTTCTACGTCATTTTCACATTTTGTTTTATTTTCATAACTTTAACCCATCTTTGTCTATATAAACTGTCATTTTCTTTATTTCTTTTTTTCATGTTCAATTTTCTAAAACAACATATTATGATATCAATACATTATATTTTATAATTTTAGATTTTAAAAGTTTAAATATTCTCTCATTTTAGTGTTTAAAACATATATCTTATATTAAAAATGGTATAAAACAAATCATTCACTCTACCAATGGTGATTTGGTGTAATTAACCTAGCCACCTTGAGAAGGCTATTATGTTAAACAAATACATTAAGTAGCTAATTAATATGTATATGTATATGTCATTTTAATTTAAAGAGATGCATTTGGAGTGTTTCAACCCATCCTGAAATATTCAAAGCAAACTTACCTCTCTACCCATGTATCCATCTAATAGGTTTCACGTTTCTAATGAAAGTAGTTCTACGTCATTTTCACATTTTATTTTGTTTTCATAACTTTAACCCATCTTTGTGTATATAAACTGTCATTTTCTTCATTTCATTTTTTCATATTCATTTTTTTAATACAACATATTATGATATCAATACATTATATTTTATAATTTTAGATTTAAACAATTCAAATATCAATACATTACAACTTAAGTAAATAAAATTAATCATAAAAAATAAGCATATCTCTTATTTTAGTGTTTAAAACATTTGGCGTGTTTTAACCCATAATATAATGTTAAAACCAAACTTAGCTCTTTACCCATGTATCCGTCTAATAGGTTTAATGTTTCTTATAAAAGTAGTTCTACGTCATTTTCACATTTTGTTTTATTTTCATAACTTTAACCCATCTTTGTCTATATAAACTGTCATTTTCTTTATTTCTTTTTTTCATGTTCAATTTTCTAAAACAACATATTATGATATCAATACATTATATTTTATAATTTTAGATTTTAAAAGTTTAAATATTCTCTCATTTTAGTGTTTAAAACATATATCTTATATTAAAAATGGTATAAAACAAATCATTCACTCTACCAATGGTGATTTGGTGTAATTAACCTAGCCACCTTGAGAAGGCTATTATGTTAAACAAATACATTAAGTAGCTAATTAATATGTATATGTATATGTCATTTTAATTTAAAGAGATGCATTTGGAGTGTTTCAACCCATCCTGAAATATTCAAAGCAAACTTACCTCTCTACCCATGTATCCATCTAATAGGTTTCACGTTTCTAATGAAAGTAGTTCTACGTCATTTTCACATTTTATTTTGTTTTCATAACTTTAACCCATCTTTGTGTATATAAACTGTCATTTTCTTCATTTCATTTTTTCATATTCATTTTTTTAATACAACATATTATGATATCAATACATTATATTTTATAATTTTAGATTTAAACAATTCAAATATCAATACATTACAACTTAAGTAAATAAAATTAATCATAAAAAATAAGCATATCTCTTATTTTAGTGTTTAAAACATTTGGCGTGTTTTAACCCATAATATAATGTTAAAACCAAACTTAGCTCTTTACCCATGTATCCGTCTAATAGGTTTAATGTTTCTTATAAAAGTAGTTCTACGTCATTTTCACATTTTGTTTTATTTTCATAACTTTAACCCATCTTTGTCTATATAAACTGTCATTTTCTTTATTTCTTTTTTTCATGTTCAATTTTCTAAAACAACATATTATGATATCAATACATTATATTTTATAATTTTAGATTTTAAAAGTTTAAATATTCTCTCATTTTAGTGTTTAAAACATATATCTTATATTAAAAATGGTATAAAACAAATCATTCACTCTACCAATGGTGATTTGGTGTAATTAACCTAGCCACCTTGAGAAGGCTATTATGTTAAACAAATACATTAAGTAGCTAATTAATATGTATATGTATATGTCATTTTAATTTAAAGAGATGCATTTGGAGTGTTTCAACCCATCCTGAAATATTCAAAGCAAACTTACCTCTCTACCCATGTATCCATCTAATAGGTTTCACGTTTCTAATGAAAGTAGTTCTACGTCATTTTCACATTTTATTTTGTTTTCATAACTTTAACCCATCTTTGTGTATATAAACTGTCATTTTCTTCATTTCATTTTTTCATATTCATTTTTTTAATACAACATATTATGATATCAATACATTATATTTTATAATTTTAGATTTAAACAATTCAAATATCAATACATTACAACTTAAGTAAATAAAATTAATCATAAAAAATAAGCATATCTCTTATTTTAGTGTTTAAAACATTTGGCGTGTTTTAACCCATAATATAATGTTAAAACCAAACTTAGCTCTTTACCCATGTATCCGTCTAATAGGTTTAATGTTTCTTATAAAAGTAGTTCTACGTCATTTTCACATTTTGTTTTATTTTCATAACTTTAACCCATCTTTGTCTATATAAACTGTCATTTTCTTTATTTCTTTTTTTCATGTTCAATTTTCTAAAACAACATATTATGATATCAATACATTATATTTTATAATTTTAGATTTTAAAAGTTTAAATATTCTCTCATTTTAGTGTTTAAAACATATATCTTATATTAAAAATGGTATAAAACAAATCATTCACTCTACCAATGGTGATTTGGTGTAATTAACCTAGCCACCTTGAGAAGGCTATTATGTTAAACAAATACATTAAGTAGCTAATTAATATGTATATGTATATGTCATTTTAATTTAAAGAGATGCATTTGGAGTGTTTCAACCCATCCTGAAATATTCAAAGCAAACTTACCTCTCTACCCATGTATCCATCTAATAGGTTTCACGTTTCTAATGAAAGTAGTTCTACGTCATTTTCACATTTTATTTTGTTTTCATAACTTTAACCCATCTTTGTGTATATAAACTGTCATTTTCTTCATTTCATTTTTTCATATTCATTTTTTTAATACAACATATTATGATATCAATACATTATATTTTATAATTTTAGATTTAAACAATTCAAATATCAATACATTACAACTTAAGTAAATAAAATTAATCATAAAAAATAAGCATATCTCTTATTTTAGTGTTTAAAACATTTGGCGTGTTTTAACCCATAATATAATGTTAAAACCAAACTTAGCTCTTTACCCATGTATCCGTCTAATAGGTTTAATGTTTCTTATAAAAGTAGTTCTACGTCATTTTCACATTTTGTTTTATTTTCATAACTTTAACCCATCTTTGTCTATATAAACTGTCATTTTCTTTATTTCTTTTTTTCATGTTCAATTTTCTAAAACAACATATTATGATATCAATACATTATATTTTATAATTTTAGATTTTAAAAGTTTAAATATTCTCTCATTTTAGTGTTTAAAACATATATCTTATATTAAAAATGGTATAAAACAAATCATTCACTCTACCAATGGTGATTTGGTGTAATTAACCTAGCCACCTTGAGAAGGCTATTATGTTAAACAAATACATTAAGTAGCTAATTAATATGTATATGTATATGTCATTTTAATTTAAAGAGATGCATTTGGAGTGTTTCAACCCATCCTGAAATATTCAAAGCAAACTTACCTCTCTACCCATGTATCCATCTAATAGGTTTCACGTTTCTAATGAAAGTAGTTCTACGTCATTTTCACATTTTATTTTGTTTTCATAACTTTAACCCATCTTTGTGTATATAAACTGTCATTTTCTTCATTTCATTTTTTCATATTCATTTTTTTAATACAACATATTATGATATCAATACATTATATTTTATAATTTTAGATTTAAACAATTCAAATATCAATACATTACAACTTAAGTAAATAAAATTAATCATAAAAAATAAGCATATCTCTTATTTTAGTGTTTAAAACATTTGGCGTGTTTTAACCCATAATATAATGTTAAAACCAAACTTAGCTCTTTACCCATGTATCCGTCTAATAGGTTTAATGTTTCTTATAAAAGTAGTTCTACGTCATTTTCACATTTTGTTTTATTTTCATAACTTTAACCCATCTTTGTCTATATAAACTGTCATTTTCTTTATTTCTTTTTTTCATGTTCAATTTTCTAAAACAACATATTATGATATCAATACATTATATTTTATAATTTTAGATTTTAAAAGTTTAAATATTCTCTCATTTTAGTGTTTAAAACATATATCTTATATTAAAAATGGTATAAAACAAATCATTCACTCTACCAATGGTGATTTGGTGTAATTAACCTAGCCACCTTGAGAAGGCTATTATGTTAAACAAATACATTAAGTAGCTAATTAATATGTATATGTATATGTCATTTTAATTTAAAGAGATGCATTTGGAGTGTTTCAACCCATCCTGAAATATTCAAAGCAAACTTACCTCTCTACCCATGTATCCATCTAATAGGTTTCACGTTTCTAATGAAAGTAGTTCTACGTCATTTTCACATTTTATTTTGTTTTCATAACTTTAACCCATCTTTGTGTATATAAACTGTCATTTTCTTCATTTCATTTTTTCATATTCATTTTTTTAATACAACATATTATGATATCAATACATTATATTTTATAATTTTAGATTTAAACAATTCAAATATCAATACATTACAACTTAAGTAAATAAAATTAATCATAAAAAATAAGCATATCTCTTATTTTAGTGTTTAAAACATTTGGCGTGTTTTAACCCATAATATAATGTTAAAACCAAACTTAGCTCTTTACCCATGTATCCGTCTAATAGGTTTAATGTTTCTTATAAAAGTAGTTCTACGTCATTTTCACATTTTGTTTTATTTTCATAACTTTAACCCATCTTTGTCTATATAAACTGTCATTTTCTTTATTTCTTTTTTTCATGTTCAATTTTCTAAAACAACATATTATGATATCAATACATTATATTTTATAATTTTAGATTTTAAAAGTTTAAATATTCTCTCATTTTAGTGTTTAAAACATATATCTTATATTAAAAATGGTATAAAACAAATCATTCACTCTACCAATGGTGATTTGGTGTAATTAACCTAGCCACCTTGAGAAGGCTATTATGTTAAACAAATACATTAAGTAGCTAATTAATATGTATATGTATATGTCATTTTAATTTAAAGAGATGCATTTGGAGTGTTTCAACCCATCCTGAAATATTCAAAGCAAACTTACCTCTCTACCCATGTATCCATCTAATAGGTTTCACGTTTCTAATGAAAGTAGTTCTACGTCATTTTCACATTTTATTTTGTTTTCATAACTTTAACCCATCTTTGTGTATATAAACTGTCATTTTCTTCATTTCATTTTTTCATATTCATTTTTTTAATACAACATATTATGATATCAATACATTATATTTTATAATTTTAGATTTAAACAATTCAAATATCAATACATTACAACTTAAGTAAATAAAATTAATCATAAAAAATAAGCATATCTCTTATTTTAGTGTTTAAAACATTTGGCGTGTTTTAACCCATAATATAATGTTAAAACCAAACTTAGCTCTTTACCCATGTATCCGTCTAATAGGTTTAATGTTTCTTATAAAAGTAGTTCTACGTCATTTTCACATTTTGTTTTATTTTCATAACTTTAACCCATCTTTGTCTATATAAACTGTCATTTTCTTTATTTCTTTTTTTCATGTTCAATTTTCTAAAACAACATATTATGATATCAATACATTATATTTTATAATTTTAGATTTTAAAAGTTTAAATATTCTCTCATTTTAGTGTTTAAAACATATATCTTATATTAAAAATGGTATAAAACAAATCATTCACTCTACCAATGGTGATTTGGTGTAATTAACCTAGCCACCTTGAGAAGGCTATTATGTTAAACAAATACATTAAGTAGCTAATTAATATGTATATGTATATGTCATTTTAATTTAAAGAGATGCATTTGGAGTGTTTCAACCCATCCTGAAATATTCAAAGCAAACTTACCTCTCTACCCATGTATCCATCTAATAGGTTTCACGTTTCTAATGAAAGTAGTTCTACGTCATTTTCACATTTTATTTTGTTTTCATAACTTTAACCCATCTTTGTGTATATAAACTGTCATTTTCTTCATTTCATTTTTTCATATTCATTTTTTTAATACAACATATTATGATATCAATACATTATATTTTATAATTTTAGATTTAAACAATTCAAATATCAATACATTACAACTTAAGTAAATAAAATTAATCATAAAAAATAAGCATATCTCTTATTTTAGTGTTTAAAACATTTGGCGTGTTTTAACCCATAATATAATGTTAAAACCAAACTTAGCTCTTTACCCATGTATCCGTCTAATAGGTTTAATGTTTCTTATAAAAGTAGTTCTACGTCATTTTCACATTTTGTTTTATTTTCATAACTTTAACCCATCTTTGTCTATATAAACTGTCATTTTCTTTATTTCTTTTTTCATGTTCAATTTTCTAAAACAACATATTATGATATCAATACATTATATTTTATAATTTTAGATTTTAAAAGTTTAAATATTCTCTCATTTTAGTGTTTAAAACATATATCTTATATTAAAAATGGTATAAAACAAATCATTCACTCTACCAATGGTGATTTGGTGTAATTAACCTAGCCACCTTGAGAAGGCTATTATGTTAAACAAATACATTAAGTAGCTAATTAATATGTATATGTATATGTCATTTTAATTTAAAGAGATGCATTTGGAGTGTTTCAACCCATCCTGAAATATTCAAAGCAAACTTACCTCTCTACCCATGTATCCATCTAATAGGTTTCACGTTTCTAATGAAAGTAGTTCTACGTCATTTTCACATTTTATTTTGTTTTCATAACTTTAACCCATCTTTGTGTATATAAACTGTCATTTTCTTCATTTCATTTTTTCATATTCATTTTTTTAATACAACATATTATGATATCAATACATTATATTTTATAATTTTAGATTTAAACAATTCAAATATCAATACATTACAACTTAAGTAAATAAAATTAATCATAAAAAATAAGCATATCTCTTATTTTAGTGTTTAAAACATTTGGCGTGTTTTAACCCATAATATAATGTTAAAACCAAACTTAGCTCTTTACCCATGTATCCGTCTAATAGGTTTAATGTTTCTTATAAAAGTAGTTCTACGTCATTTTCACATTTGTTTTATTTTCATAACTTTAACCCATCTTTGTCTATATAAACTGTCATTTTCTTTATTTCTTTTTTTCATGTTCAATTTTCTAAAACAACATATTATGATATCAATACATTATATTTTATAATTTTAGATTTTAAAAGTTTAAATATTCTCTCATTTTAGTGTTTAAAACATATATCTTATATTAAAAATGGTATAAAACAAATCATTCACTCTACCAATGGTGATTTGGTGTAATTAACCTAGCCACCTTGAGAAGGCTATTATGTTAAACAAATACATTAAGTAGCTAATTAATATGTATATGTATATGTCATTTTAATTTAAAGAGATGCATTTGGAGTGTTTCAACCCATCCTGAAATATTCAAAGCAAACTTACCTCTCTACCCATGTATCCATCTAATAGGTTTCACGTTTCTAATGAAAGTAGTTCTACGTCATTTTCACATTTTATTTTGTTTTCATAACTTTAACCCATCTTTGTGTATATAAACTGTCATTTTCTTCATTTCATTTTTTCATATTCATTTTTTTAATACAACATATTATGATATCAATACATTATATTTTATAATTTTAGATTTAAACAATTCAAATATCAATACATTACAACTTAAGTAAATAAAATTAATCATAAAAAATAAGCATATCTCTTATTTTAGTGTTTAAAACATTTGGCGTGTTTTAACCCATAATATAATGTTAAAACCAAACTTAGCTCTTTACCCATGTATCCGTCTAATAGGTTTAATGTTTCTTATAAAAGTAGTTCTACGTCATTTTCACATTTTGTTTTATTTTCATAACTTTAACCCATCTTTGTCTATATAAACTGTCATTTTCTTTATTTCTTTTTTTCATGTTCAATTTTCTAAAACAACATATTATGATATCAATACATTATATTTTATAATTTTAGATTTTAAAAGTTTAAATATTCTCTCATTTTAGTGTTTAAAACATATATCTTATATTAAAAATGGTATAAAACAAATCATTCACTCTACCAATGGTGATTTGGTGTAATTAACCTAGCCACCTTGAGAAGGCTATTATGTTAAACAAATACATTAAGTAGCTAATTAATATGTATATGTATATGTCATTTTAATTTAAAGAGATGCATTTGGAGTGTTTCAACCCATCCTGAAATATTCAAAGCAAACTTACCTCTCTACCCATGTATCCATCTAATAGGTTTCACGTTTCTAATGAAAGTAGTTCTACGTCATTTTCACATTTTATTTTGTTTTCATAACTTTAACCCATCTTTGTGTATATAAACTGTCATTTTCTTCATTTCATTTTTTCATATTCATTTTTTTAATACAACATATTATGATATCAATACATTATATTTTATAATTTTAGATTTAAACAATTCAAATATCAATACATTACAACTTAAGTAAATAAAATTAATCATAAAAAATAAGCATATCTCTTATTTTAGTGTTTAAAACATTTGGCGTGTTTTAACCCATAATATAATGTTAAAACCAAACTTAGCTCTTTACCCATGTATCCGTCTAATAGGTTTAATGTTTCTTATAAAAGTAGTTCTACGTCATTTTCACATTTTGTTTTATTTTCATAACTTTAACCCATCTTTGTCTATATAAACTGTCATTTTCTTTATTTCTTTTTTCATGTTCAATTTTCTAAAACAACATATTATGATATCAATACATTATATTTTATAATTTTAGATTTTAAAAGTTTAAATATTCTCTCATTTTAGTGTTTAAAACATATATCTTATATTAAAAATGGTATAAAACAAATCATTCACTCTACCAATGGTGATTTGGTGTAATTAACCTAGCCACCTTGAGAAGGCTATTATGTTAAACAAATACATTAAGTAGCTAATTAATATGTATATGTATATGTCATTTTAATTTAAAGAGATGCATTTGGAGTGTTTCAACCCATCCTGAAATATTCAAAGCAAACTTACCTCTCTACCCATGTATCCATCTAATAGGTTTCACGTTTCTAATGAAAGTAGTTCTACGTCATTTTCACATTTTATTTTGTTTTCATAACTTTAACCCATCTTTGTGTATATAAACTGTCATTTTCTTCATTTCATTTTTTCATATTCATTTTTTTAATACAACATATTATGATATCAATACATTATATTTTATAATTTTAGATTTAAACAATTCAAATATCAATACATTACAACTTAAGTAAATAAAATTAATCATAAAAAATAAGCATATCTCTTATTTTAGTGTTTAAAACATTTGGCGTGTTTTAACCCATAATATAATGTTAAAACCAAACTTAGCTCTTTACCCATGTATCCGTCTAATAGGTTTAATGTTTCTTATAAAAGTAGTTCTACGTCATTTTCACATTTTGTTTTATTTTCATAACTTTAACCCATCTTTGTCTATATAAACTGTCATTTTCTTTATTTCTTTTTTTCATGTTCAATTTTCTAAAACAACATATTATGATATCAATACATTATATTTTATAATTTTAGATTTTAAAAGTTTAAATATTCTCTCATTTTAGTGTTTAAAACATATATCTTATATTAAAAATGGTATAAAACAAATCATTCACTCTACCAATGGTGATTTGGTGTAATTAACCTAGCCACCTTGAGAAGGCTATTATGTTAAACAAATACATTAAGTAGCTAATTAATATGTATATGTATATGTCATTTTAATTTAAAGAGATGCATTTGGAGTGTTTCAACCCATCCTGAAATATTCAAAGCAAACTTACCTCTCTACCCATGTATCCATCTAATAGGTTTCACGTTTCTAATGAAAGTAGTTCTACGTCATTTTCACATTTTATTTTGTTTTCATAACTTTAACCCATCTTTGTGTATATAAACTGTCATTTTCTTCATTTCATTTTTTCATATTCATTTTTTTAATACAACATATTATGATATCAATACATTATATTTTATAATTTTAGATTTAAACAATTCAAATATCAATACATTACAACTTAAGTAAATAAAATTAATCATAAAAAATAAGCATATCTCTTATTTTAGTGTTTAAAACATTTGGCGTGTTTTAACCCATAATATAATGTTAAAACCAAACTTAGCTCTTTACCCATGTATCCGTCTAATAGGTTTAATGTTTCTTATAAAAGTAGTTCTACGTCATTTTCACATTTTGTTTTATTTTCATAACTTTAACCCATCTTTGTCTATATAAACTGTCATTTTCTTTATTTCTTTTTTCATGTTCAATTTTCTAAAACAACATATTATGATATCAATACATTATATTTTATAATTTTAGATTTTAAAAGTTTAAATATTCTCTCATTTTAGTGTTTAAAACATATATCTTATATTAAAAATGGTATAAAACAAATCATTCACTCTACCAATGGTGATTTGGTGTAATTAACCTAGCCACCTTGAGAAGGCTATTATGTTAAACAAATACATTAAGTAGCTAATTAATATGTATATGTATATGTCATTTTAATTTAAAGAGATGCATTTGGAGTGTTTCAACCCATCCTGAAATATTCAAAGCAAACTTACCTCTCTACCCATGTATCCATCTAATAGGTTTCACGTTTCTAATGAAAGTAGTTCTACGTCATTTTCACATTTTATTTTGTTTTCATAACTTTAACCCATCTTTGTCTATATAAACTGTCATTTTCTTCATTTTTTTTTTTCATATTCATTTTTTTATAAACATATTTTGATATCATTTCATTATTTTTTATAATTTTTTTTAATACAATATCAATATCAATACATTATATTTTATAATAAGATTTAAACAATTCAAATATCAATATATTACAACTTATGTAAATAAAATTAATCATAAAAAATAAGCATATCTCACATTTGGCGTGTTTTAACCCATAATATAATGTTAAAACCAAACTGAGCTCTTTACCCATGTATCCGTCTAATAGGTTTAATGTTTCTTATAAAAGTAGTTCTACGTCATTTTCACATTTTGTTTTATTTTCATAACTTTAACCCATCTTTGTCTATATAAACTGTCATTTTCTTTATTTCTTTTTTTCATGTTCAATTTTCTAAAACAACATATTATGATATCAATACATTATATTTTATAATTTTAGATTTTAAAAGTTTAAATATTCTCTCATTTTAGTGTTTAAAACATATATCTTATATTAAAAATGGTATAAAACAAATCATTCACTCTACCAATGGTGATTTGGTGTAATTAACCTAGCCACCTTGAGAAGGCTATTATGTTAAACAAATACATTAAGTAGCTAATTAATATGTATATGTATATGTCATTTTAATTTAAAGAGATGCATTTGGAGTGTTTCAACCCATCCTGAAATATTCAAAGCAAACTTACCTCTCTACCCATGTATCCATCTAATAGGTTTCACGTTTCTAATGAAAGTAGTTCTACGTCATTTTCACATTTTATTTTGTTTTCATAACTTTAACCCATCTTTGTCTATATAAACTGTCATTTTCTTCATTTCATTTTTTCATATTCATTTTTTTAATACAACATATTATGATATCAATACATTATATTTTATAATTTTAGATTTAAACAATTCAAATATCAATACATTACAACTTAAGTAAATAAAATTAATCATAAAAAATAAGCATATCTCTTATTTTAGTGTTTAAAACATTTGGCGTGTTTTAACCCATAATATAATGTTAAAACCAAACTTAGCTCTTTACCCATGTATCCGTCTAATAGGTTTAATGTTTCTTATAAAAGTAGTTCTACGTCATTTTCACATTTTGTTTTATTTTCATAACTTTAACCCATCTTTGTCTATATAAACTGTCATTTTCTTTATTTCTTTTTTTCATGTTCAATTTTCTAAAACAACATATTATGATATCAATACATTATATTTTATAATTTTAGATTTTAAAAGTTTAAATATTCTCTCATTTTAGTGTTTAAAACATATATCTTATATTAAAAATGGTATAAAACAAATCATTCACTCTACCAATGGTGATTTGGTGTAATTAACCTAGCCACCTTGAGAAGGCTATTATGTTAAACAAATACATTAAGTAGCTAATTAATATGTATATGTATATGTCATTTTAATTTAAAGAGATGCATTTGGAGTGTTTCAACCCATCCTGAAATATTCAAAGCAAACTTACCTCTCTACCCATGTATCCATCTAATAGGTTTCACGTTTCTAATGAAAGTAGTTCTACGTCATTTTCACATTTTATTTTGTTTTCATAACTTTAACCCATCTTTGTCTATATAAACTGTCATTTTCTTCATTTCATTTTTTCATATTCATTTTTTTAATACAACATATTATGATATCAATACATTATATTTTATAATTTTAGATTTAAACAATTCAAATATCAATACATTACAACTTAAGTAAATAAAATTAATCATAAAAAATAAGCATATCTCTTATTTTAGTGTTTAAAACATTTGGCGTGTTTTAACCCATAATATAATGTTAAAACCAAACTTAGCTCTTTACCCATGTATCCGTCTAATAGGTTTAATGTTTCTTATAAAAGTAGTTCTACGTCATTTTCACATTTTGTTTTATTTTCATAACTTTAACCCATCTTTGTCTATATAAACTGTCATTTTCTTTATTTCTTTTTTCATGTTCAATTTTCTAAAACAACATATTATGATATCAATACATTATATTTTATAATTTTAGATTTTAAAAGTTTAAATATTCTCTCATTTTAGTGTTTAAAACATATATCTTATATTAAAAATGGTATAAAACAAATCATTCACTCTACCAATGGTGATTTGGTGTAATTAACCTAGCCACCTTGAGAAGGCTATTATGTTAAACAAATACATTAAGTAGCTAATTAATATGTATATGTATATGTCATTTTAATTTAAAGAGATGCATTTGGAGTGTTTCAACCCATCCTGAAATATTCAAAGCAAACTTACCTCTCTACCCATGTATCCATCTAATAGGTTTCACGTTTCTAATGAAAGTAGTTCTACGTCATTTTCACATTTTATTTTGTTTTCATAACTTTAACCCATCTTTGTGTATATAAACTGTCATTTTCTTCATTTCATTTTTTCATATTCATTTTTTTAATACAACATATTATGATATCAATACATTATATTTTATAATTTTAGATTTAAACAATTCAAATATCAATACATTACAACTTAAGTAAATAAAATTAATCATAAAAAATAAGCATATCTCTTATTTTAGTGTTTAAAACATTTGGCGTGTTTTAACCCATAATATAATGTTAAAACCAAACTTAGCTCTTTACCCATGTATCCGTCTAATAGGTTTAATGTTTCTTATAAAAGTAGTTCTACGTCATTTTCACATTTTGTTTTATTTTCATAACTTTAACCCATCTTTGTCTATATAAACTGTCATTTTCTTTATTTCTTTTTTTCATGTTCAATTTTCTAAAACAACATATTATGATATCAATACATTATATTTTATAATTTTAGATTTTAAAAGTTTAAATATTGTCTCATTTTAGTGTTTAAAACATATATCTTATATTAAAAATGGTATAAAACAAATCATTCACTCTACCAATGGTGATTTTGTGTAATTAACCTAGCCACCTTGAGAAGGCTATTATGTTAAACAAATACATTAAGTAGCTAATTAATATGTATATGTATATGTCATTTTAATTTAAAGAGATGCATTTGGAGTGTTTCAACCCATCCTGAAATATTCAAAGCAAACTTACCTCTCTACCCATGTATCCATCTAATAGGTTTCACGTTTCTAATGAAAGTAGTTCTACGTCATTTTCACATTTTATTTTGTTTTCATAACTTTAACCCATCTTTTGTATATAAACTGTCATTTTCTTCATTTCATTTTTTCATATTCATTTTTTTAATACAACATATTATGATATCAATACATTATATTTTATAATTTTAGATTTAAACAATTCAAATATCAATACATTACAACTTATGTAAATAAAATTAATCATAAAAAATAAGCATATCTCTTATTTTAGTGTTTAAAACATTTGGCGTGTTTTAACCCATAATATAATGTTAAAACCAAACTTAGCTCTTTACCCATGTATCCGTCTAATAGGTTTAATGTTTCTTATAAAAGTAGTTCTACGTCATTTTCACATTTTGTTTTATTTTCATAACTTTAACCCATCTTTGTCTATATAAACTGTCATTTTCTTTATTTCTTTTTTTCATGTTCAATTTTCTAAAACAACATATTATGATATCAATACATTATATTTTATAATTTTAGATTTTAAAAGTTTAAATATTGTCTCATTTTAGTGTTTAAAACATATATCTTATATTAAAAATGGTATAAAACAAATCATTCACTCTACCAATGGTGATTTGGTGTAATTAACCTAGCCACCTTGAGAAGGCTATTATGTTAAACAAATACATTAAGTAGCTAATTAATATGTATATGTATATGTCATTTTAATTTAAAGAGATGCATTTGGAGTGTTTCAACCCATCCTGAAATATTCAAAGCAAACTTACCTCTCTACCCATGTATCCATCTAATAGGTTTCACGTTTCTAATGAAAGTAGTTCTACGTCATTTTCACATTTTATTTTGTTTTCATAACTTTAACCCATCTTTGTGTATATAAACTGTCATTTTCTTCATTTCATTTTTTCATATTCATTTTTTTAATACAACATATTATGATATCAATACATTATATTTTATAATTTTAGATTTAAACAATTCAAATATCAATACATTACAACTTAAGTAAATAAAATTAATCATAAAAAATAAGCATATCTCTTATTTTAGTGTTTAAAACATTTGGCGTGTTTTAACCCATAATATAATGTTAAAACCAAACTTAGCTCTTTACCCATGTATCCGTCTAATAGGTTTAATGTTTCTTATAAAAGTAGTTCTACGTCATTTTCACATTTTGTTTTATTTTCATAACTTTAACCCATCTTTGTCTATATAAACTGTCATTTTCTTTATTTCTTTTTTTCATGTTCAATTTTCTAAAACAACATATTATGATATCAATACATTATATTTTATAATTTTAGATTTTAAAAGTTTAAATATTCTCTCATTTTAGTGTTTAAAACATATATCTTATATTAAAAATGGTATAAAATAAGTCATTCACTCTACCAATGGTGATTTGGTGTAATTAACCTAGCCACCTTGAGAAGGCTATTATGTTAAACAAATACATTAAGTAGCTAATTAATATGTATATGTATATGTCATTTTAATTTAAAGAGATGCATTTGGAGTGTTTCAACCCATCCTGAAATATTCAAAGCAAACTTACCTCTCTACCCATGTATCCATCTAATAGGTTTCACGTTTCATATAAAAGTAGTTCTACGTCATTTTCACATTTTATTTTGTTTTCATAACTTTATCCCATCTTTGTCTATATAAACTGTCATTTTCTTCATTTCATTTTTTCATATTCATTTTTTTAATACAACATATTATGATATCAATACATTATATTTTATAATTTTAGATTTAAACAATTCAAATATCAATACATTACAACTTATGTAAATAAAATTAATCATAAAAAATAAGCATATCTCTTATTTTAGTGTTTAAAACATTTGGCGTGTTTTAACCCATAATATAATGTTAAAACCAAACTTAGCTCTTTACCCATGTATCCGTCTAATAGGTTTAATGTTTCTTATAAAAGTAGTTCTACGTCATTTTCACATTTTGTTTTATTTTCATAATTTTAACCCATCTTTGTCTATATAAACTGTCATTTCCTTTATTTCTTTTTTTCATGTTCAATTTTCTAAAATAACATATTATGATATCAATACATTATATTTTATAATTTTAGATTTTAAAAGTTTAAATATTGTCTCATTTTAGTGTTTAAAACATATATCTTATATTAAAAATGGTATAACATAAGTCATTCACTATATAAGTATTGATTTGGTGTAATAGACCTAGTCACCTTGAGAAGGCTACAATGTTAAACAAATACATTAAATCGCTAAGCAATATGTACATGTATATATCATTTTAATTCAAAGACGTGCATTTTCAATCCATACTACAATGTTAAAACCAAACTTATCTCTTTACCCATCTATCCGTCTAATATGTTTCAGGTTTCTATAAAAAGTAGTTCTACGTCATTTTCACATTTTGTTTTGTTTTCATAACTTTAACCCATCTTTGTCTATATAAACTGTCATTTTCTTTATTTCTTTTTTTCATGTTCAATTTTTTAAAACATATTATGGTATCAATACATTATATTTTATAATTTTAGATTTAAAAAATTCAAATATTCTCTCATTTTAGTGTTTAAAACATATATCTTATATTACAAATGGTAAAAAATAAGTCATTCACTCTACCAATGTTGATTTGGTGTAATTAACCTAGCCACCTTGAGAAGGCTATTATGTTAAACAAATACATTAAGTATCTAATTAATATGTATATGTATATATCATTTTAATTCAAAGAGATGCATTTGGAGTGTTTCAACCCATCCTACAATATTATAAAGCAAACTTACCTCTCTACCCATGTATCCATCTAATAGGTTTCACGTTTCTAATAAAAGTAGTTCTACGTTATTTTCACATTTTGTTTTGTTTTCATAATTTTAACTCATCTTTGTCTATATAAACTTTCATTTTCTTTATTTCTCTTTTTCATGTTGAATTTTTTAAAACAACATATTATGATATCAATACATTATATTTTATAATTTTAGATTTAAAAATTCAAATATCAATACATTACAACTTAAGTAAATAAAATTAATCATAAAAAATAAGCATATTCTCTTATTTTAGTGTTTAAAACATTTGGAGTGTTTTAACCCTTACTATAATGTTAAAACCAAACTTATCTCTTTACCCATGTAACCGTCTAATAGGTTTAATTTTTCTAATAAAAGTAGCTCTACGTCATTTTCAAATTTTGTTTTGTTTTCATAACTTTAACCCATCTTTGTCTATATAAACTGTCATTTTTTTATTTCTTTTTTCATATTCAATTTTTTAAAACAACATATTATGATATCAATACATTATATTTTATAATTTTAGATTTTAAAAATTCAAATATGCTCTCATTTTAGTGTTTAAAACATATATCTTATATTAAAAATGGTATAAAATAGGCCATTCACTCTACCAATGTTGATTTGGTGTAATTAACCTAGCCACCTTGAGAAGGCTATTATGTTAAACAAATACATTAAGTAGCTAATTAATATGTATATGAATATGTCATTTTAATTCAAAGAGATGCATTTTGAGTGTTTTAACCCATCCTATAATATTCAAAGCAAACTTACCTCTCTACCTATGTATCCATCTAATAGGTTTCACGTTTCTAAAGAAAGTAGTTCTACGTCATTTTCTCATTCTATTTTGTTTTCATAACTTTAACTCATCTTTGCCTATATAAACTGTCATTTTCATATTTTGATTTTTCATTTTCTCATTCTATGTTATTTTCATATTTTGTTTTTTTTTCTTAACTTTAACTCATCTTTGTTTATATAAAATATCATTTTCTTTATTTCTTTTTTTCATGTTCATTTTTTTTAAAACAATAAATTATGATATCAATACATTATATTTTATAATTTTTAGATTTAAAAAATTGTAATATTAATACATTACAATTTAAGTCACTAAAATGGTATAATAAACCTAATTCACTCTACCATTGTTGATTTGGTGTAATAAACCTAGCTACCTTGAGAAGGCTATTATGTTAAACAAATACATTAAGTAGCTAAGTAATATGCATATGTATATGTCATTTTAATTTAAAGACATGCATTTGGAGTGTTTCAACCCATACTATAATGTTTAAAGCAAGCTTAGGTCTTTACCCATGTATTCATCTAATAAGTTTCACATTACTAATAAAAGTAGTTCTAAGTCATTTTCACATTTTGTTTTGTTTTCATAAATTTAACCCATGTTTGTCTATATAAATAGACATTTTTTTATTTCCTTTTTTCATGTTCATTTATTTAAAAACAACATATTATGATATCAATACATTATAATTTAGAATTTTATATTTAAAATTTTAAAATATCAATACATTACAACTTAAGTCAATAAAATTAATCATAAAAAATATGCGTATTATCTTATTTTAATGTTCAAAACATGTATTAATTTTTAAAAAATCGTATAAAATAAGTAATCCACTCTACCAATGTTGATTTGGTGTAATAAAGCTAGTCACCTTGAGACGGCTACTATGTTAAACAAATGCATTAAGTAGCTAATTAATATGTATATGTATATGTCATTTTAAATCAAAGACATGCATTTGGAGTGTTTCAACTCATCCTATAATATTCAAAGCAAACTTAACTCTTTACCCATGTATCCATCTAATAGGTTTCACGTTTCTAATAAAAGAAGTTCTACGTTATTTTCACATTTTGTTCTGTTTTCATAACTTTAACCCATCTTTAACCCATCATTAGTCATAAAAAATATGCATATTGTCTTGTTTTAGTGTTTAAAACATATATTTAATTTTTAAAAATGGTATAAAATAAGTCATTCACTCTATCAATGTTGATTTGGTGTAATAAACCTAGTCACCTTAAGAATGCTACTATGTTAAACAAATACATTAAGTAGCTAAGTAATATTCTAAACAAACATATTTCTTTACCCATGTATCTATCTAATAGGTTTCACGTTTATAATAAAAGTAGTTCTACGTTATTTTCACATTTTGTTTTATTTTCTTCACTTTAACTCATCTTTGTCTATATAAACCGTCATTTTCTTTATTTCTTTTTTTCATGTTCATTTTTTTAAAACAACATAATATGATATCAATATATTATATTTTATAATTTTAGATTTTAAAAACTTCAAATATCAATACATTATAACTTAAGTCAATAAAATTAATCATAAAAAATATGCATATTCTCTTGTTTAGTGTTTAAAACATATATTTAAATGTAAAATTGGTATAAAATAAGTAATTCAATTTACCAATGTGGATTTAGTGTAATAAACTTAGTCACCTTGAGAAGGCTACTATGTTAAACAAATACAGTAAGTAGCTAATTAATATGTATATGTATATATCTTTTTAATTCAAAGACATGCACTTGAAGTGTTTAAACCCATCCTATAATATTCAAAACAAACTTAGCTTTTTACACATGTATCCATCTAATGGGTTCCATGTTTCTAACAAAAGTAGTTCTACATTATTTTCACGTTTTGTTTTGTTTTCATAACTTTAACTCATCTTTGTCTATATAAAGCGTCATTTTCTTTATTTCTTTTTTTCATATTCATTTTTTTAAAACAACATATTATGATATCAACACATTATATTTTATAATTTTAGATTTAAAAAACTTCAAATATCAAAACATTATAACTTAAGTCAATAAAATTAATCATAAAAATAATGCATATTCTCTTGTTTTAGTGTTTAAAACATATATTTAAATGTAAAATTGGTATAAAATAAGTAATTCAATTTACCAATATGGATTTACTGTAATAAACGTAGTCACCTTGAGAAGGCTATTATGTTAAACAAATACATTAAGTAGCTAATTAATATGTATATGTATATATATTTTTAATTCAAAGACATGAACTTGAAGTGTTTCAACCCATCCTATAATATTCAAAACAAACTTAGCTCTTTACACATGTATCCATCTAGTGGGTTTCATGTTTCTAACAAAAGCAGTTCTACGTTATTTTCACACTTTGTTTTGATTTCATAACTTTAACTCATTTTTGTCTATATAAAGTGCAATTTTATTTATTTCTTTTTTGCGTGTTCATTTTTTTAAAACAAAATATTATGATATCAATACATTATATTTTATAAATTTAGATTTAAAATATTCAAATATCAATACATTAGAACTTAAGTCAATAAAATTAATCATAAACAATATGCATATTCTCTTATTTTAGTGTTGAAAACATATATCTAATATTTAAAAATGGTATAAAATAAGTCATTCACTCTACCAATATTGATTTGGTGTAATAAAACTAGTCACCTTGAGAAGGCTACTATGTTAAACAAATACATTAAGTAGCTAAGTAATATGTATATGCATATGTCATATTAATTCAAATAAATGCATATGAAGTGTTTCAATCCACCCTATAATGTTCTAAGCAAACTTAGCTCTTTACCCATGTATATATCTAATAGGTTTCTCGTTTATAATAAAAGTAGTTCTACGTGATTTTCACATTTTATTTTGTTTTCATAACTTTAACCCATCTTTGTCTATATAAACTGTCATTTTCTTTATTTCTTTTTTTCATGATCATTTTTTTAAAGTAACAAATGTAATAACCCGTATAATATATATCTAGAATAATATCATACAAGTGTTAATAATTGGTACTGATCCAACATAAGTGCCTAATGGCATCAATATATATATATATATATATATATATATATATATATATATATATATATATATATATATATATATATATATATATATATATATATATATATATATATATATATATATATATATATATATATATATATATATATATATATATATATATATATATATATATATATATATATATATATATATATATATATATATATATATATATATATATATATATATATATATATATATACATGTCCAAACTAAAAACATCAATGAAACATGTTATACAATAATGCCTATAAAATAAAAATCTAAGAACTATGTGCAATATCTTCATTGCACACAACTCCACAGCGGAAGATCATGATAAACAACATCCCTTAAAACATCCATAACAGCTTCTCTTAGATTCAACTTGCAAGGATTACTTGAAAAATAACAATAATAATGGGATGAGATAATAATCTCAGTGAGTTCTCCTATCCTATGGGTCCACTCGGCTCTATAGGATTATCTAATCAATATTCAACTCATATCCAACTCAAGTCAACAAGGGAACGAAGACTTGAGCGATGGGGAAGCTATCTCACAATTGTATGGCAACATGCATCTGAGTTCTCATAACTCAACCTCGATCATTATTCAGATCACGAAACATCAATTCCCGAACGGACTTACGTCTAAGCCAGGCCTGGTTCATGCATGCTCGTATGATTCGACCTTCGCGGTGGATATCAGGTTTCCCTATGGGACTCGAATCCACTTTTAAGAACCATCACTCGTATGGGACTTTACCCACTTTGAGTCTCTTTCACCGTATGGGACTCTAACCCACTTAGGTGTCCACCTTTCCCCCATGTCCGCCATGGTTGGGGCTCAAACCCAATTGAGACTCGAATCATTGGTCCCACATCCCAATGCTTACTCGTCTAAGCATACCAAAAGAGATGTGTACCATCACAGAAAACACAAATTCTGAATACATGATCGGTTCCATAATCATTGGTTCCACGAACCATAACAAAATCCATCAATCACAGGTGGCTTCATTCACCATAATACAAAAATAATAACATGGCATGTTCCATACAATGCGTCTCATTCTCAATCATGGCAACAATTCGTCCACGACCTCCACATAAGCGTCGCACGAATGAATACAGTATTCTCATACACATCACACATGTTCCATAACCTATATTATCTTTCTAAGTTATTAATCAAGTTATTCTCCTAGGTTTCCTCACTCATCTTTGTAAGGTTTTTAATCATGTTATTTCACAATCAAACATATCATCATAATATAATTCATAACATTTATCAATCACATGATATTTTATAACATGGAACAATAATAATAGCCCTTTACATTATCTTTCTAACGCATCCGTCCGTGTCCAAAACGCAGTTATAACCCTCGATTAATTTATTAATCTATCTTAATCAAGATTTAGATTAACATTTATTCATTGCATAAGTATTCAACAACAACATCTTTGGCCTAGTGGTAAGGCTTGTTCAATTCCAAGGAGGTCCCGGGTTCGAACCCCATTGGTGACCTATTTTAATTCATCAAATAATTAATTCATGTCAATAGATTGATCAAATGAATCAATTGATTGAATGTGAGTTATTCTAAAAAATTTCACTAACTACCAATCTCTTGGCAGGAACTCATCATAATATCATCTATCATACTATCAATTTCCATGGTTTATCAAACCCTAATTTTTTTTTTTAAATCTAAAGTTCTACCTAGAACTCACCTCATGATTGATGAAGATGGTGAGAAGAAGATGATGAAGAAGATGACATGATGATGATGGTGAATGTTTCCATGGCTTTCTCTTCTTCTTCCTTCCTTCATTTTCTTCTCTTCTTCGTCTTTCTCTTTCCTCTTTCTCTTTTCCTCTCTCTTTCTTTTTCCTTTCTGATAACTCTCTCTTTCATTCTTATCTCTTCCTACTACTTATCCTTTTTCTTCTTTTCTTTTCCACCACACATACTCATACTATATAATATATATAAAAAACATATAATATTAAGTAGTAATAAAATATCCTAATTGATATTTTATCTTCCAGTACCAATTGACCAATTATTAATGTTACCAAAAATGTCCTCTCTTGTACTTATTAATATTGGTATGTCTCTTTTATTAATAATTAATCTCTTCAGAGTTCACTGGTTACTCTATTGGTCCCAATTGACAACATTTAGAGCACATAGGAGTTCCAATTGTTACAACTAACAAAAGATAGATTACATAGGAACTCAATTAATCCCAACTGACAACTAATTGAGCATTTAAGGGAATATGGGATATTACATTCTCCCCCCCTTAAATTGAAATTCGCCCCGAATTTCCTTCACTTAACAAACAAACAAACCTTGTATCAATGTCTTAGACCAACACTTGACTTCTCTTCGATTTCAAGCCTCTAACATACTCATTCTTCTAACTTGTCTTTGCTATCAAATTTCCTTCTTCATGAACTCTTGAAACTTCTTGACTTCCGACATAATCTTATTTTGATATTGGATTAACATTTAAACTTGCTTCCACTTAATTCATCTAATATACCGCTCTACATCAGTTGGTCACTTTCCTCCCGGAACCACGACTTCCTTTCCTTGCACTATGTTACACAAAACATAATTACTGCATCTTATCTTGACTTGGTTAATCAATACTCAATAATTCTTCATAAGAAAATTTATTGATACCTTGACCGCACCCAATATTGACTACTCTTCTCTTATTATTCCTTCAATAAATGTGACAAACTTGTAATCCATCTATCGATAATCTCATCAACTTCACTTGATCTGATAATGTATGCTACAAGCCCTTACTCCTACTACTTCACTTCTCTCGTACTACTCCAATGAGATAGAACCATTAGCACGAGATTGTCTTACTCTTATCCTTATCTCCATTCTTACGAGTAACTATCTCCCTGATCCCCATAGACTTGATTGAGCTCTTTCTTCCATCATCTTCCATTGTGATACTCTGATTCCAATAGTGGAACACCTGGGATTCCTAGGCACTACTGTTTAGCTAACAATCTCCAAAGAAACACAGTTACCGACTTCCATTAGTAGAATAACTTCCTTGATGACTCACAAAAGTTTAGAATAAGACCAACACTCTTCAGAAAATAGGTATCGAGGAGTTACATTACTACAACCATAAAAACGTAGAACATCCAAATTCATCATGTGTTCGATGCAGCTAAACCAAATTAGTTTGACAATATCCGGTTCTGGTTACTATATCCCATATCAAATCCTCTTGTAGGGCTTTGATTCATTCAAGATTTCTACCGACACATGATCTCGACCAAAAACAACATAACACCATCAAGGAACTTTAAATCATCAACGAGACACCATTTCTAAGGAACTTAAGCAATCTAGAGTGTAACTATGAGTGTCCATACACCTCATAAAGTCACACACAATATTTCACACACATCTAGAGATAACATTTCACTTCGTATCCAAAATCATTCATCTCAATCGTCCCGTCCCATCTTCCATAATCTTAGCTCATGCTCTTACTAATATACAATCCGAGTTACATGTTTAACTTCAAGAATCTAATTCTCGTTCCATCTTAGAAGTAAAACTTCACAAATCCTTCCAATAGTCTAGAGCATCATTGTGTACAAAAATACTACTCTCTTGGAGGTCCTCATCTGAAGCCATGAATCCAAGAAATTATTGAATTCCATATTTCGACTAACCAATTTACACCTTACTAACGCATACAATATACTGAACTAATCCCTTCCAAATCACCACTTAGTAATATGTATATTTATAAATCATTTTAATTCAAAGACATGCATTTGGAATATTTTAACCCTCCTTTAATGTTCTAAGCAAACTTAGCTTTTTACCCATGCATCTCTCTAATAGGTTTCACGTTTATAATAAAAGTAGTTCTACGTTATTTTCACATTTTGTATTGCTTTCATAACTTTAACCCATCTTTGGCTATATAAACTGTCATTTTATTTATTTCTTTTTCTCATATTCATTTTTTAAAAGCAACAAATTATGATATCAAAAAATTATATTTTATAATTTTTAAATTTAAAAAACTGAAATAATAATAAAATTACAATTTAAGTCAATAAAATTAATCATAAAAAAATATGCATATTCTCTTGTTTTAGTGTTTAAAACATATATTTAATTTTTAAAAATGGTATAAAATAAGTAATTTACTCTACCAATGTTGATTTGGTGTAATAAACCTAGTCACCTTGAGAAGGCTACTATGTTAAACAAATACATTAAGTAGCTAAGAAATAAGTATATGTATATGTCATTTTAATTCAAAGACGTGCATTTGGAGTGTTTCAACCCATACTATAGTGTTCAAACCAAACTTAGCTCTTTACCCATGTATCCGTCTAATAGGTTCATGTTTCCAATAAAAGTAGTTCTACGTTATTTTCACATTTCGTTTTGTTTTCATAACTTTAACCCATCTTTGTCTATATAAACTGACATTTTATTTACTTGTTTTTTTCATGTTCATTTTTTTAAAAACAACAAATTTTAATATCAATACATTTTATTTTATAATTTTTAGATTTAAAAAACTAAAATCTTATTACATTACAATTTAAGTCAATAAAATTAATCATAAAAAATATGCATATTCTCTTGAAATAAAAATAATCACCTTAAGAAGGCTACTATGTTAAACAAATACATTAAGTAGTTAAGTAATATGTATATGTATATGCCACTTTAATTCGAAGAGATGAATTTGGATTAACATTAATCCATTAACGGAGTTATAACCCTCAATTAATTCATTAATCTATCTTAATCAAGATTTAGATTAACATTTATTTATTGCATAAGTATTAAACAACAACATCTTTGGCCTAGTGGTAAGGCTTGTATAATTCCAAGGAGGTCCCGGGTTCGTACCCCATTGGTGACATATTTTAATTCATCAAATGATTAATTCATGTCAGTAGATTGTTCAAATGAATCAATTGATTGAATGTGAATTATTCTAAAAAATTTCACTAACTACCAATCTCTTGGCATGAACAAACTTCCAAACAACAACCACATCATTAAATCACAAGAACCCAACCATTACAAAACACACATAGAAGCATCATTAATGAAAATTCACATGATTCATGGAGGAACTCATCATAATATCATCTATCATACTATCAATTTCCATGGTTTATCTTCTTCTTCCTTCCTTCATTTTCTTCTCTTCTTCGTCTTTCTCTTTTCCTCTCTCTTTCTTTTTCCTTTCTGATAACTCTCTTTTTCATTCTTATCTCTTCCTACTACTTATCCTTTTCTTCTTTTCTTTTCCACCTCACATACTCATACTATATAATATATATATAACATATAATATGAAATAGTAATAAAATATCCCAATTGATATTTTATCTTCCAGTACCAATTGACCAATTATTAATGTTACCAAAAATGTCCTTTCTTGTACTTATTAATATTGGTTTGTCTCTTTTATTAATAATTAATCTCTTCAGAGTTCACTGGTTACTCTATTGGTCCCAATTGACAACATTTAGAGCACATAGGAGTTTCAATTGTTACAACTAACAAAAGATGGAGTACACGGGAACTCAATTGATCCCAACTGACAACTAATTGAGCATTTAAGGGAATATGGGATATTACATTCATTTTTTTTAAACACCGTATTATGATACCAATGCATTATATTTTATAATTTTAGATTTAAAAAATTCAAATGTCAATACATTACAACTTAAGTCAATAAAGTTAATCAAAACAAATATGCATATTCTCTTATTTTAGTGTTTAAAACATATATTTAATTTTTAAAAATGGTACAAAATAAGTAATTCACTCAACCAATGTTGATTTGGTGTAATAAACCAAGTCACCTTGAGAAGGATAATATGTTAAACAAATAAATTAAGTAGCTAAGTAATATGTATATGTATATATCATTTTAATTCAAAGACATGCATTTAGAATGTTTCAACCCATACTATAATGTTCAAACCAAACTTACCTCTTTACCCATGTATCTGTCTAATAGGTTTCATGTTTAGATTAAATTAGTTCTACGTCATTTTCACATTTTGTTTTCTTTTCATAACTTTAACCCATTTTTGTCTATATAAAGTGTCATTTTCTTTCTTTATTTTTTCATGTTCAAATTTTTAAAACAACATATTATGATATCAATACATTATATTTTATATATTTAGATTTAAAAAATTCAAATATCAATACATTACAACTTAAGTCAATAAAAGTAATCATAAATTTTTAGCATATTATCTTGTTTTAGTGTTTAAAACAAATAATTAACTTTTAAAAATGGTATAAAATAAGTAATTCACTCTACCAATGTTGGTTTGGTGTAATAAACCTAGTCACCTTGAGAAGGCTACTAAGTTAGACAAATACATTAAGTAGCTAAGTAATATGTATATTTGTATGTCATTTTAATTCAAAGACATGCATTTGGAGTGTTTCAACCCATACTATAATGTTCAAACAAAAATTGGCTCTTCTACCCATGTATCCGTCTAATAGGTTTCATGTTTCTAATAAAAGTAGTTTTACGTCATTTTCATATTTTGCTTTGTTTTCTTACTTTAACACATCTTTGTCTATATATACTGTCATTTTATTTATTTTCTTTTTTCATGTTCATTTTCTTAAAACAACATATTATGATATCAATACATTATATTTTATAATTTTTTATTTAAAAAATTCAAATTTCAATACATTACAACTTAAGTCAATAAAATGAATCATGAAAAATATGCATATTCTCTTATTTTAGTGTTTAAAACATATATCTTATATTATAAAATGGTATAAAATAAGTCATTCACTCTACCAATGTTGATTTGTTGTAATAAACCTAGTCACCTTGAGAAGGCTACTATGTTAAACAAATACATTAAGTAGCTAAGTAATATGTATATGTATAAATCATTTTAATTCAAAGACATGCATTTGGAGTATTTTAACCCATCCTATAATGTTCTTAGCAAACTTTGCTCTTTACCCATTAATCTCTCTTATAGGTTTCACGTTTATAATAAAAATAGTTTTATGTTATTTTCACATTTTGTTTTGTTTTCATAACTTTAACTCATCTTTCTCTATATAAACTATCATTTTCTTTATTTATTTTTTTCATGTTCATTTTTTAAAAACAACAAATTGTAATATCAATACATTATATTTTATAACTTTTAGATTTAAAAAACTCAAATATTAATACATCACAATTTAAGTCAATAAGTTAAATCATAAAAAATATGCATATTCTCTAGTTTTAGTGTATAAAACATATATTTTATTTTAAAAATGATATAAAATAAGTAATTCACTCTACCAATGTTGATTTGGTGTAATAAACTTAGACACCTTGAGAAGGCATCTATGTTAAACCAATATATTAAGTAGCTAAGTAATATGTATATGTATATGTCATTTTAATTCAAAGACATGCATTTTGAGTGTTTCAGCTCATACTATAATGTTCAATGCAAACTTAGCTCTTTACCCATGTATCCATCTAATAGGTTTTTCGCTTCTAATAAAAGTAGTTCTACGTCATTTTCATATTTTGTTTTGTTTTCTTAACTTTAGTCCATCTTTGTCTATATAAACTATCATTTTCTTTATTTCATTTTTTCATGTTCATTTTTTTAAAACACCATACTAAGATATCAATACATTATATTTTATAATTTTAGATTTAAAAAATTCAAATATCAATACATTACAACTTAAGTCAATAATATTAATCATAACAAATATGCATATTCTCTTGATTTAGTGTTTAAAACGTATATTTAATTTTTAAAAATGGTATAAAATAAGTAATTCACTCTACCAATGTTGATTTGGTGTAATTAACCTAGTCACCTTAAGAAGGCTACTATGTTAAACAAATACATTAAGTAGCTAAGTAATATGTATATGTACATGTCATTTTAATTTAAAGACATGCATTTGGAATGTGTCAACCCATACCATAATGTTCAATGCAAACTTAGCTCTTTACCCGTGTATTCATCTAATAGGTTTCACGTTTCCAATAAAAGTACTTCTACGTCATTTTCACATTTTATTTGGTTTTCATAACTTTAACCCATCTTTGTCTATATAAACTGTCATTTTATTTATTTCTTTTTTTCATGTTCATTTTTTCAAAACAGCATATTAGGATATCAATTGAATCATAAAAATATGCATATTCTCTTATTTTAGTGTTTAAAATATATACCTTATATTAAAAAATGGTATAAAATAAGTCATTCACTCTACCAATGTTGATTTGGTGTAATAAACCTAGTCACCTTGAGAAGGCTACTATGTTAAACAAATACATTAAGAAGCTAAGTAATATGTATATGTATAAATCATTTTAATTCAAAGACATGCATTTGGACATTTTATTTGCACATTTATAATAAAAATAGTTCTAGGTTATTTGCACATTTTATTTCTTTTTTCATTTTCATTTTTTAAAACAACAAATTATGATATCAATAGATTATATTTTATAATATTCAGATTTAAAAAACTGAAATATTAATACAGTACAATTTAAGTCAATACAATTAATCATAAAAAATATTCATATTCTCTTGTTTTAGTGTTTAAAACTAATATTTAATTTTTAAAAATGCTAGAAAATAATTAATTCACTCTACCAATGTTGATTTAATGTAATAAACTTAGTCACTTTTAGAAGGCATCTATGTTAAACCAATACATTAAGTAGCTAAGTAATATGTATATGTATATGTCATTTTAATTCAAAGACATGCATTTGGAGTGTTTCAGCCCATACTATAATGTTCGATGCAAACTTAGCTCTTTAGCGATGTATCCATCTAATAGGTGTTACGCTTCTAATAAAAGTAGTTCTACGTCACTTTCACATTTTCTTTTGTTTTCATAACTTTAACCCATCTTTGTCTATATAAACTATCATTTTCTTTATTACTTTTTTTCATGTTCATTTTTTAAAACACCATATTATGATATCAATACATTATATTTTATAGATTTAGATTTAAAAAATTCAAATGTCAATACATTACAACTTAAGTCAATAAAATTAATCATAACAAATATGCATATTCTCTTGTTTTATGTTTAAAACATAATTTAATTTTTAAAAATGGGATAAAATAAGTAATTCACTCTACCAATACATTAAGTAGCTAAGTAATATGTATATCTCTACGTCATTTGGAATGTTTCAACCCATACTATAATGTTCAAACTAGACTTAGCACTTTACCCATGTATCCATCTAATAGGCTTCATGTTTTGAAAAAAGTAATTCTAAGTCATTTTCACATTTTGTTTGGTTTTCTTTATTTCTTTTTTTCATGTTCATATTTTTAAAACAACTTATTATGATATCAATACATTATATTTTTTAACTTTAGATTTAAAAATATCAAATATCAAGACATTACAACTTAAGTCAATAAAATTAATCATAAAATATATGCGTACTCTATTGTTTTAGTTTTTAAAACATATATTGAATTTTTTAAAATGGTATAAAATGAGTTATTCACTATAACAATGTTGATTTGGTGTAATAAACCTAGTCACCTTGAGAAGGTTATCATCTTAAACAAAAACATTAAGTAGCTAAGTAATATGTATATGTATATGTCATTTTACTTTAAAGACATGCATTTGGAGTGTTTCAACCCATACTATAATATTTAAAGCAAACTTAGCTCTTTATCCATGTATCTATCTAATAGGTTTCACATTTATCGTAAAAGTAGTTCTACATTATTTTAACATTTTGTTTTGTTTTCAAAACTTTAACCCATCTTTGTCTATATAAACTGTCATTTTATTTATTTCTTTTTTTCATGTTCATTTTTTAAAACAACAAATTTTGATATCAATACATTATATTTTATAATTTTGAGAATTAAAATTTTGAAATATTAATACATATAATATTTAAAAATGGTATAAAATAAGACATTTACTCTACTAATGTTTATTTGGTGTAATAAACCTAGTCACCTTTGAGAAGGTTACTATGTTAAACAAATACATTAAGTAGCTAAGTATTATGTATAGGTATATGTCATTTTAATTCAAAGACATGCATTTGGAGTGTTTCAACCTATACTATAATGTTCAATGAAAACTTAGCTAGTTACCCATGTATCAATCTAATAGGTTTCACGTTTCTAATAAGAGTAGTTCTACGTCGTTTTCACATTTTATTTTTTTTCATAACTTTAACCCATCTTTGTCTATATAAACTGTCATTTTATTTTTTTTATTTTTTCATACTCATTTTTTTAAAACAACATATTATGATATCAATACATTATATTTTATAATTTTATATTTAAAAAATTCAAATATCAATACATTACAACTTAAGTCAGTAAAATTAGTAATAAAAATATGCATATTCTCTTGTTTTAGTGTTTAAAACATATATTTAATTTTTAAAAATGGTATAAAATAAGTCCTTCACTATATCAATGTTGATTTGGTGTAATAAACCTAGTCACCTTTAGAAGGCTACAATGTTAAAAAAATACATTAAATAGCTAAGTAATATGTACATGTATATATCATTTTCATTCAAAGACGTGCATTTGGAATGTTTCAACCCATGCTATAATGTTAAAACCAAACTTAGCTCTTTACCCATGTATCTGTCTATTAGGTTTCATGTTTCTAATAAAAGTAGTTCTATGTCATTTTCACATTTTGTTTTGTTTTCATAACTTTAACCCATCTTTGTCTATATAAGCTGTCATTTTCTTTATTTCGTTTTTTCATGTTCATTTTTATAAAAAACATATTATGATATCAATACATTATATTTTATAATTTTATATTTTAAAAATTCAAATATTCACTCATTTTATTGTTTAAAACATTTTATCTTATAATAAAAATGGTATAAAATAGTCATTCACTCTACCAATATTGATTTGGTGTAATTAACCTAGCCACCTTGAGCAGGCTATTATGTTAAACAAATACAGTAAGTAGCTAATTAATATGTATATGTATATATCATTTTAATTCAAAGAGATGCATTTGGAGTGTTTCAACCCATCCTACAATATTCAAAGCAAACTTACCTCTCTACCCATGTATCCATCTAATAGGTTTCACGTTTCAAATAAAAGTAGTTCTACGTTATTTTCACATTTTGTTTTGTTTTCATAACTTTAACCCATCTTTGTATATATAAACTGTCATTTTCTTTATTTTATTTTCTCATACTCATTTTTTTAAAACAACATATTATGTCATTTTAACTTAAACACATGCATTTGGAGTGTTTCAACCCATATTATAATGTTTAAAGCAAACTTAGCTCTTTACTCATGTATCTATCTAATATGTTTCATGTTTCTAACAAAAGTAGTCCTACGTCATTTTCACATTTTTTTTTATTTCATAATATTAACCCATCTTTGTCTATATAAACTGTCATTTGCTTCTTTTCTTTTTTTCAAGTTCATTTTTTTAAAACAACAAATTATGATATCAATAAATTATATTTTATAATTTTAGATTTAAAATATTCGAATATCAATACATTACAAGTTAAGTCAATCAAATTAATCATAAAAAATATACACATTCTCTTATTTTAGAGTTTAAAACATATATCTTATATAAAAAAATGGCATGAAATAAGTAATTCACTATACCAATGTTGATTTGGTGTAATAAACATAGTCACCTTGAAAAGGCTACTATGTTAAACAAATACATTAAATAGCTAAGTAATATGTATATGTATATCTCGTTTTAATTCAAAGACATGCATTTGGAGTGTTTTAACTCATCCTATAATGTTCTAAGCAAACTTAGCTATTTACCCATGTATCTATCTAATAGGTTTCACATTTCTAATCAAAGTAGTTTTACGTTATTTTTACATTTTATTTGTTTTCAAAACATTAACCCATCTTTGTTTATATAAATTGTCATTTTATTTATTTCTTTTTTTCATGTTCATTTTTTTAAAACAACAAATTATGATATCAATACATTATATTTTATAATTTTTAGATTTAAAGACTTGAAATATTAATACATTTTAACTTAAGACAATAAAATTAATCATAAAAAATACGCGTATTCTCTTGCTTTAGTGTTTATAAAACATATATCTAATATTTTAAAATGGTATAAAATAAGACATTCACTATACCAATGTTGATTTGGTGTAATAAACCTCGTCACCTTGAGAAGGCTATTATGTTAAACAAAAACATTAAGTAGCTAAGTAATATGTATATGTATATGTCATTTTAATTCAAAGACATGCATTAACAGCAAACTTAGCTCGTTACTCATGTATCCATCTAATAGGTTTCACATTTCTAATAAATGTAGTTCTACGTCATTTTCACATTTTATTTTGTTTTCATAACTTTAACCCATCTTTGTCTATATAAACTGTCATTTTCTTTATTTCTTTTTTTTCATGCTTATTATTTTAAAACAACATATTATGATATCCGTCTAAAAGGTTTCACGTTTCTAATAAAAGTAGTTCTACGTTATTTTCACATTTTGTTTTATTTTCATAACTGTAACTCATCTTGTCTATTAAAAATGGTATAATTTAAGTCATTCACTCTACCAATGTTGATTTTGTGTAATTAACCTAACCACCTTGAGAAGGCTATTATGTTAAACAAATACATTAAGTAGCTAATTAAATTATATAAATATATATATATATATTATTATATATATATATAATATATATATATATATATATATATATATATATATATATATATATATAATATATATCCGTCTATAGGTTTATATATATAATATATATATATATATATATTTTTATATATATCTAAATATATATATATATATATAATATTATATATATATATATAATCATTTAATTCAAAGAGACGCAGTTGGAGTGTTTCAAAGCAAACTTACCTCTCTACCCATGTATCCATCTAATAGGTTTCACGTTTCTAATAAAAGTAGTTCTACGTTATTTTCACATTTTGTTTTGTTTTCATAACTTTAACTCATATTTGTTAATATAAACTTTCATTTTCTTTATTTCTTTTTTCATGTTTAATTTTTTAAAACAACATATTTTGATACCAATACATTATATTTTATAATTTTAGATTTAAAAAATTCAAATATCAGTACATTACAACTTAAGTCAATAAAATTAATCATAAAAAATAAGCATATTCTCTTATTGTAGTGTTTATAACATATATGTAGTATTTCAAAATGGTATATAATAAGTCATTCATATCTACCAATATTGATTTGGTGTAATAAACGTATATATGTAGTATTTCAAAATGGTATATAATAAACATATATGTAGTATTTCAAAATGGTATATAATAAGTCATTCTCTTATTGAGAAGGCTATAAAGTTAAACAAATACATTAAGTAGTTAAGTAATATGTATATGTATATGTCATATTAATTCAAGGACATGCATTTGGAGTGTTTCAACCCACCCTATATTGTTCAAAGCAAACTTAGTTCTTTACACATGTACCTATCTAAATTTATGATAAAAGTAGTTCTATGTTATTTTCACATTTTGTTTTGTTTTTATAACTTTAACTCATCTTTGTTTATATAAAATGTCATTTTCATTATTTCTCTTTTTCATGTTCATTTTTTTTAAAACAACAAATTATGATATCAATACATTATATTTTATAATTTTTAGATTTAAATTTTTTTAATATTAATACATTACAATATAAGTCACTAAAATTAATCATAAAATATATGCGTATTCTCTTGTTTTAGTTTTTAAAACATATATTTAATTTTTTTAAATGGTATAAAATGTGTAATTCACTCTACCATTGTTGATTTGGTGTAATATACCTAGTCACCTTGAGAGGCCTACAATGTTAAACAAATACATTAAGTAGTTAAGTAATATGCATATGTATATGTCATTTTAATTTAAACACATGCATTTGGAGTGTTTCAACCCATACTATAATGTTTAAAGCAAGCTTAGGTCTTTACCCATGTATTCATCTAATAAGTTTCACATTTCTAATAAAAGTAGTTCTAAGTCATTTTCACATTTTGTTTTGTTTTCATAAATTTAACCCATGTTTGTCTATATAAACAGACATTTTTTTATTTCCATTTTTCATGTTCATTATTTTAAAACAACATATTATGATATCAATACATTATAATTTAGAATTTTATATTTAAAAATTTCAAATATCAATACATTACAACTTAAGAAAATAAAATTAATCATAAAAAATATGCATATTATCTTGTTTTAGTGTTTAAAACATATATTTAATTTTTAAAAATCGTATAAAATAAGTAATCCACTCTACCAATGTTGATTTGGTGTAATAAAGCTAGTCACCTTGAGAAGCCTACTATGTTAAACAAATACATTAAGTAGCTAATTAATATGTATATGTATATGTCATTTTAAATCAAAGACATGCATTTGGATTGTTTCAACTCATCCTATAATATTCAAAGCAAACTTAACTCTTTACCCATGTATCCATCTAATAGGTTTCACGTTTCTAATAAAAGAAGTTCTACGTTATTTTCACATTTTGTTCTGTTTTCATAACTTTAACCCATCTTTGTCTATATAGACTGTCATTTTCTTTACTTCTATTTTTCGTGTTCATTTTTTTAAAATAACATATTATGATATTAATACATTATATTTTATAATTTTAGATTTAAAAAATTCAAATATCAATACATTACAACTTAAGTCAAGAATATTAGTCATAAAAAATATGCATATTGTCTTGTTTTAGTGTTTAAAACATATATTTAATTTTTAAATGGTATAAAATAAGTCATTCACTCTATCAATGTTGATTTGGTGTGTAAGACCCCAATTTTTTACCCTAAGATCCCTCATGGCATCATAGCATCTCATAGCATAAGCCTCAAGGATCTTTGAGCATCTTGGCTTCCTTTCCCTTTGGGTGGGATCTCCTTGAGAGTGGTTTGAGATCACCAGGCATGCTTGCATTGTATATTATTGCTTTTCTTGTTTTAATCACTAACCAAAAGCACAAAAATATGTCATCTAACATTTTGTTTTGCAGTCTAAGCAAGCATCAGGTCAAAGGTCAAGGAACTCCTTTGTACATTGAATTGAGGTATTTCCTGGGTGTGAGGACCACATGATCATCATATTGAGCTTATATGAGCTAGGGTTCATTTTGAAGCAAATTCCCCAAGTGGTAAAGGCTCAAGTTCATCAAAGCATGTCAAGGTCATCTGAGGACCAAATAATCAACTATGCAGTCAATTGAGGGCTTTGAGGTATGGGAAATGATTTGAGACATCCCAATCATGTTCAAGCAAGGCCTATTCATCATGTCAAACATTTATCTTGAAGATTTTGAAGTCATGGCAAAAGTTTCCCAAAATGGAAAGTGACCTGTAATTCCAAGTTTCCAAAAATGGCAAGTTTTTGGTCCACATTCAACTTGATTTTCCAACATCAAAGAAGCTTCAAATGGATTTTTTGTAAACATGAAAGTTGAAGATCTTTCTCTCCTCTTTTCAAAAAGTCCTATATCATGTCCATCTGATGATTGGTTGAGAAGTTATGGCCAAATGATCACAAAGTACACATGGAAGTTCAACATGGCATAACTTTTGATTCAAAACTCCAAATTTGTCCACTCTTTTTGCAAAATGCTCCTTGTGACCAAGACTTCCCAAGTGAATCATTGCCTTGCATGAAAGAAAATCACATGACCACTTGTTCACACATATGCATTTTGGAGGGAAATTTGATAATTTGAAATTGGATGATCATACAAGCAAATTAACACTTCCATCATGATTGTTGAATGATTTTAAGTGAATTTGCACCTCAGCATGGCATTGTTCACGTGTGGATTGTACATGCTACCTCACACTTGCAATTTTGCAAAACACCTCATATCTCTCTAATCTCAATTAACCAAAGCCTAATCCTAATTTCAGCATGATTAACACAGAGTATATAAGCTAAATCATAACTGCATTTCAAAGAAGAACAATTTCAGATCTCAAATTTCACATTCCCTCCATTTTTTCTCTCTCTTCGAATCTCTCAATTCTCCACACAAACACCAAATTTCTTTGCATAATCTTGATCATCATTCTCCATTGATCAAGATTCAGCTATTATTTTGTGGAATTCAGGCCAAATTCGTGTAGGTTCAAGTGCATCATATGTTAATGGAAGCTCCAAATTGAGCTGGATCTAGGTGTTTCCAACTGGTAATTCTTGCATCAAGATTCAAGTCAAGGTTATTGGAGAAGATCTGGAAGTTCTGGAAGCTTGAGGACACGATTTCCATCACTGCCATTTCAAGTAAGTGAAATTTTCGTCATCTCCTTTTGCCAATTGCTTGCCATGATTATGTAAATCGTGTTGTGCTGAGAATGCTGATAGTTTTAGATCTTAGTTTGGTTGAGTATTGTGCATGATATGTTTATTTAAAGTTTGGATGATGAAAATGTTTCCCTTCGATCCGTGCGTGTTAGTGAGATTTAGGTTGAATGAACATGATATTCAGATTCCTTGTTGAAAGGCCTTTCCAACCATATAAGATTCATCAATTTCTGGAAAAAAAATTGTGAACCTCCGCCGGATTCCAATCGGAGAAGACGACCGGAAACACTGTTCCGACCGTCTGGTTCAATCCCTAGGGTTTGTGCTGAAACGCAGCGTTCCATCGCTTCTGGAACTTGGGAGCGTGTCTTCGATCCTGGCGTATTACACTTTGCTAATTTAATTTTTGAAACGCTCGTTAACCTTGGATGCGTGGGCTCGATACCAGGCGTATGCATTTTCTCTGAATTTCATTTTGAATTATCATTCCCTAGCCTGGCGTGTGTTCGAATCCTGATTGTGTGCATATGCTGATTTCATTTGAATTTCTATTTTCCCTCCTTTTCATGTTTATTCCATTTATTTCATTCAACTTTAAAAAAAAATCATTAAAAATAGTAGATTAATCCAAATTGATCCCAATTTTTTTCCACATTCTTGTTGTAATCTCTAGATTTTTATAGCATTTACTTCATGGTTTCTGTGTTTCTGGATTTTTAATTGTGATTGTTTGTTTGAACATGATGCCAAATTGATATGCTACATTAAATGCCTTGTGAAATGCTCATGGTTAATCCAATTGATCTAAAATTTGGCATGCTTGATCCTCACATGTGATTTGATTTTTGAGCTTTGGTTTGAATTTTTTATCATATGCCATCACTGTTTTGGACACATGAACATGTAGTGTGACAATTTGTGTCACAATTTTTATGTTGCATTTGTGCATTTTCATTCATATACCATTTGATCTCTTCTGGATTTAATTTTTTGCATGATGTTTGTTCATAACATGATAGACTTACATAAAAAATTTCATAGCCATTGGATGCTTTTCTGTTTTGATTTGGATTTTCTAATTTGATTGTCCATTTTGTGCTCATTTGTTGGTCTTTGTTTTACATTGATCATTTGATGCCTTTGCCTTAGGAATTGGTTCTGGTCCTTTTGAGGACATGTTCTTGATTGTTTGAATATGATTTTTGCAAAATATTGAATTCTGTTTTGGTCATTTGACTTGCTTTTGAACCTAGTCTTTATACTAGTGATTTGTATACATACTAATTGTGCTTTGTGTTTCAGGTTTGAGCATTCAGCTTCGATGGTTGGTGTGCTCTCATTATTTGAGATGCCAATTGCTTTGATCACTAACTCTTGTTGTGTTGTAGGTCCTTTGATGTGATAAACTCATTTGAGTGCTTGCACTTGTGACTTGCATTGTGTAAAACTGATGAATAGTTCCACTGTTGTCTGTTGGTTTTCTGAATACAATATTAACTGTTTGGCTTTTGTACAGGTACATTAGTTCCTAGCTAGCTTTTGCTTAAGCTTTGGAGTGTGGTTGATTGTTAGGGACCAATTAGTATTACTTTTTATATCATTTTATTGGTCCCTTTTACCAAGTTTTGATGTAATTACACACTTTTGTTCTCACTATTTTGTATAAATGCAATTAAGTTTAATTTATTTTGTTTTGAATAGTTATTTCACATATTTGTTAGTTTTGTAGAAATTTTGATAAGAAGGCTTTGGATTGCAACACCATATCTTGGAGGAAGCTTGCCAAAGAAGGAAGCTGGAGAAGCAACAGTTCGCGCCGCGAACTACCTTCGCGCCGCGAAGGCTGCGAATCCAGCAAGCTGACTGAGGGTCAAAAGTGTTGTCTTGCAGAAAAAGTTTATTGCCATTTTGATGTCTGCCTGGGAATTGCTTTCCTGCTTTGGATGATAATGACCAATTAGGGAAATGTCAACCTTTTTTGTTAGAAAAAATACATTATTCTAGGACATTGATATTGAGAGCTTTTTGGTAAGAGAGAAAAAGAGAGTTTTTCTTCTTGAATATTCTGCTTTGTAACAATGATGGTGAGGAGCTAAACTTCCTTTTGTCAAGATTGGAGGTAGTAGCTATTCTCATATGTTTATGTGCTCCATTTGATTTATATGTATGATAAAGATTGTTGATGTATTGAATACTGTTTTTGCCCTAAGTTGAAAACCAGATTTGAGTAGTTGTCGAGAGAGATTATTTGAGTCTTGACATAAAACAGATTTTCAAGTAGTGAATAAGTTGTAGAGATAGATTTACTCATTACTCTTCTTTGGTATTAAACATTAAAGATTGCTATATTGATAGTTAGGTGGAGAGATCGTCTAAGGATCAATATAGTGATTATCACAATATCATTTAGACATAAATGACTTTGAGAGGATACTTGAATATCATCAATAATCTTGAATCTATTTATTTATCATAAGGAATCATAAGCATTTGAAATAGTGAACTCCAATCTTGCCAAGCTTTTATATTTGATTAAAACCATTCTACTATTTTTAGTGACATTTACTCACAAGATAATTTTCCAAACAAAACAACCTTGTTACTTTCTAAACTTATAACATTTGGATTATAGAACGGCGGTAATATCAACCAATCTCTGTGGATACGATATAAAAATATTTGCCGAAGATATACTTTTCAACATTGATACACCACTTAGGTAGTTGCCTTTCTTTCTCCATGTAGTCTGGAAGTCCTGTCACCTTTTCGGCAGGCATTTAGCTGAAGTCCTCCTTAAGAGGCTCTGATTGTGATTGTTTACGTTTGTGCCAAAGACCTCCAAATGAGGCGTGTGCTACTTGATAAGTCCTCCTAAGTGAAGAGGCAATTGACAGATAAAAGGGATTAGCAATCAATCCCCTGTTATTCAGTGAGTCGTTCATTATGCTCGCACTACGTGCTAATGCTCTTGAACAAGTACCTAAGATCTTTGTATAGAGTCAGTCAAGTGGAATAGGGTCCCTCTTTCTGGATCCCCATGCTTTCTTTGATTCAAGCTCACCCAGGCCAGGGTTAAGAGCATGAGGTCTCATCCTCATTGCCATATTTCATCAGCTTCACCCTAACTCTCAATGTTAGTGGTTAAGAGCTTCAGCATACCCCTACAGTTTTGGCTTGTTTGTCGAGGTTGATATGACCCCTCTTGACTAAAGCCCAACCATTTGTCTGAGCCTTTTGTTTGTATATAGAGTGTGATGATTGCTTTTCATGTGTTTGCTTTTCATGCATGTTTTTTGTTCAGGAGTCGGATATAAGTCCATATATTGGCATTCTGTTTCCGTTTTGTTGCTTGGAGTTGGATATAAGTCCATATATTGGCATTCTATTTCCTCTTTATTGTTGATTGCTTTTGCCTTGTGCTTGTTGCTTATTCCAAAGGATGGTACTTACTTGGATCATCTACATATGATCTCAAGAGAGGAACTCCTAATGTGGTTTTGTTCCTCATCCCCCACCTTTTTGTTTCCTTATACCTCCATCTTCATGCTAACCCAAACCAAAAACCTAAAAATTGTGCAAACATTTGACTTGTTTTCAAAACTAGAAACCTAAGCCCTAGGCTTTTGATTTTCAAATTTTCTTTTCATAATACTCATTTTGAATTGAATCTTTAAGTCAACTTTGATCATTTTGTGAATACTCTAATTGGTTAATTCAACTCACTTCAAATGTGATCTTTTGTGGTTTCAATGACCATGTCTTAATCAAATTGTTCATAAACCTTTTGCTGTTAGGTTTGGGTTATCATTGTGGTAGATATAATACTCACCTCATCCTTAGTGAGTCGACCGTAAGTCTTCCATGCTTATTATAGGGTTAACCCCTCACTAGCATGTCGAAGCTATCCTCACATGGTGGATTTGTGGTTTAGGTCGAGTTTTCTCCCTTTGATAACAAAAGACCTTAAGGCTTTTGGACCAATCAATCCACTCATTTGTTTTTGAAATCTTTTAGCCGAACTACGAGGTTTTGATCCTATTCTTTTTATAAGAAGGTACGTAGGCAATGGATTCATCCATCCAAACACAAAATGTAAATAAACTTGTATATTCTTTTCTCATCTCTTCAATCATGTTTGCACATAAATAATTTCATAAACAATAACCTTTGCAACAAGTTGTGAAAAGGGCTCCCTATGAGTACCTAGGATGCATTGGGTGCCTAACACCTTCCCATTGCATAACCAACCCCCTTACCCATATCTCTGACCCTCTTTTACTAGTTTTGTTTGTAAAACTTTATAGGTTTTTGTTCGCTTTCTAACCATTCCTTTGGATAAATAGAAGTGCGTTGACGACTCGACTTTGTATGATTTACCTTGGATTTAGTTAATATTTCCAATCGTAACGAATACACCGCTACATGGTGTAATAAACCTAGTCACCTTAAGAAGGCTACTATGTTAAACAAATACATTAAGTAGCTAAGTAATATGTATATGTATATGTCATATTAATTCAAAAAAATGCATTTGGAGTGTTTCAACCCACCCTATAATGTTCTAAACAAACGTAGCTCTTTACCCATGTATCTATCTAATAAGTTTCACGTTTATAATAAAAGTAATTCTATGTTATTTTCACATTTTGTTTTATTTTCTTAACTTTAACTCATCTTTGTCTATATAAACCGTCATTTTCTTTATTTCTTTTTTTCATGTTCATTTTTTAAAACAACATATTATGATATCAATATATTATACTTTATAATTTTAGATTTAAAAAACTTCAAATATCAATACATTATAACTTAAGTCAATAAAATTAATCATAAAAAATACGCATATTCTCTTGTTTTAGTGTTTAAAACATATATTTAAATGTAACATTGGTATAAAATAAGTAATTCAATTTACCAATGTGGATTTAGTGTAATAAACCTAGTCACCTTGAGAAGGCTACTATGTTAAACAAATACATTAAGTAGCTAATTAATATGTATACGTATATATATCTTTTTAATTCAAAGACATGCACTTGAAGTGTTTCAACCCATCCTATAATATTCAAAACAAACTTAGCTCTTTACACATGTATCCATATAATGGGTTCCATGTTTCTAACAAAAGTAGTTCTACATTATTTTCACATTTTGTTTTGTTTTCATAACTTTAACTCATCTTTGTCTATATAAATTGTCATTTTCTTAATTTATTTATTTTCATGTTCATTTTTTTAAAACAACATATTATGATATCAATACATTATATTTTATAATTTTAGATTTAAAAAACTACAAATATCAATACATTATAACTTAAGTCAATAAAATTAATCATAAAAAATATGCATATTCTCTTGTTTTAGTGTTTATAACATATATTTAAATGTAAAATTGGTATAAAATCAGTAATTCAATTTACCAATGTGGATTTAGTGTAATAAACCTAGTCACCTTGAGAAGGCTACTATGTTAAACAAATACATTAAGTACCTAGTTAATATGTATATGTATATATCTTTTTAATTCAAAAACATGCACTTGAAGTGTTTCCATCCATCCTATAATATTCAAAACAAACTTAGCTCTTTACACATGTATCCATCTAATGGGTTTCATGTTTCTAACAAAAGCAGTTCTACGTTATTTTCACTTTTTATTTTGTTTTCATAACTTTAACCCATGTTTGTCTATATAAACTGTCATTTTCTTTATTTCTTTTTTTCATAATCATTTTTTTTAAGTAACAAATTATGATATCAATACATTATATTTAATAATTTTTTGATGTAAAAAACTGAAATATTAATACATTACAATTTAATTCAATAAAATTAATCATAAAAAATATGCATATTCTCATTTTTTTAGTCTTTAAAACATATATTTAATTTTTTAAAATGGAATAAAACAAGTAATTCACTCTACCAATGTTGATTTGGTGTAATAAATCAAGTCACCTTGAAAAGGCTATTATGTTAAACAAATACATTAAGTAGCTAAGTAATATGTATATGTATATGTCATTTTAATTTAAATACATGCATTTGGAGTGTTTCAACACATACTATAATGTTCAAAGCAAACTTAGGTCTTTACCCATGTATCCATCTAATAGGTTTCACATTTCTAATAAAAGTAGTTCTACGTCATTTTCACATTTTGTTTTGTTTTTATAACTTTAACTCATCTTTGTCTATATAAACTGTCATTTTCTTTTTTTCTTTTTTCATGTTCATTTTTTTAAAATTACATATTATGATATCAATACACTATATTTTATAATTTTAAATTAAAAAATTCAAATATCAATACATTATAACTTAAGTCAATAAAATTAATCATAAAATATATGCATATTCTCTTGTTTTAGTGTTTAAAACATATATTTAATTTTTAAAAATGGTATAAAATAAGTAATTCACTCTATATATGCATATTCTTTATTTCTTTTTTTTCATGTTCATATTTTTAAAACAACATATTATGATATCAATACATATATATTTTATAATTTTAGATTTAAAAAATACAAATATCAATACATTACAATTTAAGTCAATAAAATTAATCATAAAAATTATGCATATTTTCTTGTTTTAGTATTTAAAATAGATATTTAATTTTTTTAAATGGTATAAAATAAGTAATTCATTCTACCAATGTTGATTTGATGTAATAAACCTAGTCACCTTGAGAAGGCTACTATGTTAAACAAATACAAGTAGCTATGTAATATGTATGTGTATATGTCATTTTAATACAAAGACATGCATTTGGAGTGTTTTAACCCATCCTAAAATGTTCCAAGCAAACTTAGCTCTTTACCCATGTATCTATCTAATAGGTTTCACGTTTATAATAAAAGTAGTTCTACGTCATTGTCTACTGTCATTTTCTTTATTTCTTTTTTTCATGTTCATTTTTTTAAAACAACAAATTATGATATCAATACATTATATTTTATAATTTTAGATTTAAAAAATTGAAATATTAATACATTACAATTTAAGTCAATAAAATTAATCATAAAAAATATGCATATTCTTATTTTTTTAGTCGTTAAAACATATATTTAATTTTTTAAAATGGTATAAAATAAGTAATTCACTCTACCAATGCTGATTTGGTGTAATAAATCAAGTCACCTTGAGAAGGTTATTATGTTAAACAAATACATTAAGTAGATAAGTAATATGTATATGTATATGTCATTTTAATTTAAAGACATGCATTTGGAGTGTTTCAACACATACTATAATGTTCAAAGCAAACTTAGGTCTTTACCCATGTATCCATCTAATAGGTTTCACATTTCTAATAAAAGTAGTTCTACGTCATTTTCACATTTTGTTTTGTTTTTATAACTTTAACCCATCGTTGTCTATATAAACTGTCATTTTCTTTTTTTCTTTTTTCATGTTCATTTTTTTAAAATAACATATTATGATATCAATACACTATATTTTATAATTTTAGATTAAAAAATTCAAATATCAATACATTACAACTTAAGTCAATAAAATTAATCATAAAAAATATGCATATTCTCTTGTTTTAGTGTTTAAAACATATATTTAATTTTTAAAAATGAAATTAAATAACTAATTCACTCTACCAATGTTAATTTGGTGCAATAAACCTAGTCACCTTGAAAAGGTCACTGTGTTAAAAAAATACATTATGTAGCTAAGTAATATGTATATGTATATGTCATTTTAATTCAAAGACATGCATTTGGAGTTTTTCAACCCATAGTATAATGTTCAAAGCAAACTTAGCTCTTTACCCATGTATCCATCTAATAGGTTTCATGTTTCTAATAAAAGTAGTTCTACATCATTTTCTCATTTTTTTTGTTTTCATAACTTTAACCCATCTTTGTCTATATAAACTGTCATTTTCTTTATTTCTTTTTTTTCATGTTCATTTTTTTAAAACAACATATTATGATATCAATACATATATATTTTATAATTTTAGATTTAAAAAATTCAAATATCAATACATTACAATTTAAGTCAATAAAATTAATCATAAAAAATATGCATATTTTCTTGTTTTAGTATTTAAAACATACATTTAATTTTTAAAAATGGTATAAAATAAGTAATTCATTCTACCAATATTGATTTGGTGTAATAAACTTAGTCACCTTGAGAAGGCTACTATGTTAAACAAATACTTTAAGTAGCTAAATAATATGTATGTGTATATGTCATTTTAATTCAAAGGCATGCATTTGGAGTGTTTTAACCCATCCTATAATGTTCCAAGCAAACTTAGCTCTTTACCCATGTATCTATCTAATAGGTTTCACGTTTATAATAAAAGTAGTTATATGTCATTTTTACATTTTGTTTTGTTTTTACAACTTTAACCCATCATTGTCTACTGTCATTTTCTTTATTTGTTTTATTCATGTTCATTTTTTTAAAACATCAAATTATGATATCAATACATTATCTTTTATAATTTTAGATTTAAAAAATTGAAATATTAATACATTACAATTTAAGTCAATAAAATTAATCATAAAAAATATGCATATTCTCATTTTTTTTAGTCTTTAAAACATATATTTAATTTTTTTAAATGGTATAAAATAAGTAATTCACTCTACCAATGTTGATTTGGTGTAATAAATCAAGTCACCTTGAGAAGGCTATTATGTTAAACAAATACATTAAGTAGTTAAGTAACATGTATATGTATATGTCATTATAATTTAAAGACATGCATTTGGAGTGTTTCAACACATACTATAATGTTCAAAGCAAACTTAGGTCTTTACCCATGTACCCATCTAATAGGTTTCACATTTCTAATAAAAGTAGTTTGTCATACCCCAAAATTTGCCCGTTCATATTACAAGGCATTTTTCAAGGCACTCCAACTTATTTTTCAAGGCATTAACCTTAAAGGAACAAAAGCCCAGCTCACAACAGGCCCAATCCAGAAAAAGGCCCAAACTAGCTTGCTCGCTAGGCGAGCAACTCCTTCGCCTAGCGAAGCTTGCGAATACCAAAATCTTTGGGCTTCATTCTGAGCCCATTAGGTCACAGATGGCCTGCTCGCTAGGCGAGCAAATCCTTCGCCTAGCGAACCCTTCGCTACAACGCTCGCCTAGCGAAGTTTGCGATATATCAGAATTTTTGGGCTTCACTCTGAGCCCATTAGGTCACCACAATCACTATAAATACCGACACTTCAGTCACGAAAAGGAGAACGAAAACGGAGAAAGAAGAACCCTAGCAAGCAGACTCTAACACTCACGGGAGGCAAACCCTGAAGGAACTCGGCGGCATCAAGGTTTACCTCTCCCCAATTCAATCCGATTTGCCGATTCAAAGTCGCAATTCAATTGCAAACAGGTTTACATTGCTATTACTGCCTTATGTTCTTAATTTGCATATGGCATTATGATTAAATTTATGAAAATATCTTAAGTTTGGCATGTGAATTTTGGTATGTACCTGAATACCTTAAATGATTAACTATATAATTGCTGTAATGAAAGCCATAAGGCATAAAATTGGTTGAAATTGTACTGATATCAAAACCAGAATCTGCAGCCGCTCGCTAGCACATCGCTAAGCGAGCATGCAGCGAGTATTCGCTAAGCCTTCGTTAGGCGAGGCAGGAGCGAACGTGACAGTAGCTGACTTTTCTGTTCTGATTTTTCACTCATGTTTTATCATAGCCATGCATCATTTACCCGACCCTATTTACTGTTGTGATCTTTTTTTATGGTGTAATCCTCGATTGCACCCTGATTTGGTGTTCTGACATGTTTTGTTGAGTTTTGTAAAGGTTCACATATCCCAGGAAAAGATTGCTTGTTAGGTATTCCACTTTATTTGTGGGATACCCTTGTGGAGATTCACCCTGAATTACTCAATTGATTTTAATGTATTAATTTTATGGCAAAAATCCACCCTAAATTGCTTAATTGATCTTAATGTATTAATTTTAATATGGGGATTCCTCCTAATTACCTAATTGGTTGTAAAATACGGCCTTTGAATATGTGATCTTGGACCTCTCTTTGTTACTTTACGGTATTACGGTATTATGGTCATGTCCCGCGAATGTGGGGATACATTTAGCAAAGACCCTTCGATTAAATCATCATGTCCCTATAAAATAAATCATAGTCCCTCGGATGTTGCCTTCGAATATATGATTTTGTCCCTCGATGACCCTTCGGTGTAGCCTACGGTTAAATGATGATAGTCCCTTCGAATGCTAAGGTATCCTTACAAATGTTGCCTTCAATGACCAAACGATGACCCTACGATGACCCTTTTACATCCAAAGGATAAAACTACTTATTTCTCAATAATAAGGACGGTTTTACCCTCACGAGGATAGGAAATGCCCATCAAGACCTTGGGTAGGTATAACTCTTAATTGCTTACTCACAATTTAAAAATACTTTTCACACTTCACAAATACTAGAAAATCACCACTTGGTATATATTCATACTAGAATCATTACTGAGTTATATTTTTCTAAACCATTTTCAAAACTAAACGAGATAACCACTTTGTATACATTCATACGAGAATCATTACAAAGTTAAATTCTCTTTTTCAAAACATTTTCCAAACAATTCACGAACACTTTTTCATACAAGAAAAATAATATAAGTGATCAAGCAATTAAGAGCCCATGGATAACCATGGATACAAAGGGTGTTAACACCTTCCCTTTGTATAATGTACCTCCCGAACCCAAAATCTAATTAAGGTCTTTCCTGTTCTTTTCCACCTTTCCTTATTGGATAAAAGAAAAGTCGGTGGCGACTCTTGCTATCCGCGACATTGCGATTAAAAGTAAAACACACCAAAGTCAGTTCACCGTATGACAGAACTGGCGACTCTGCTGGGGAAAATAAAAAGAGAGGTTGCCTTAAAAACAAGATCACTTATTTAAATTGTCTGATTTATTTTTAAGGGATTGCTTGGGTATTTTATGCTTGAGTGAAAGATCCTACACCCGGATCTAGTGTACCTTAGGTAAGTAGCAAAAGATCATCGCGACTATCCGGCGTATACTGGAATGGTCAAAATGATGGCTACGGTTAATGTGACACTTTGGATGTCCTGATGTTCCTCATGTTTACTTGAGGAAAAATTTGGCTTCCGCGTGGTGTCATCAAAGCATTAACCAGACCTTTAGAACCCTAATTGACTCATCCTAGCCATTAGAAAGTAGTGAGATAACTGGCTTCGGTTCCGACTGGGGTTGGTTGATACTCGATACTACACTCTTTGAGATTGGACTTTAGGGAAGCTTCGGTCAACCACTTGGTGTTGCACTGAAGTGGACTTAAAGGAAGGTCAATGATTTGAGATCCTTCTAGAACCCGGTTACTATTCTAGGACAGGTTGAACCAACCAAACTTCAGTGGGGAGGGTACTTACCTATGGAACTCATGCAAGCCTTAAAACTTAGGAATGATTGTTGTGTGACTTGTTTGTGCTTGTTATTTATTTAACATCATAACATCATAACATCATAACATCATAACATGGTACTAACCATTTCAAGGACTTAGGGATTTAACTTTGCTCTGTTTTGTAAGGTTATGGCCTCCAGGAAGACCATCCGGATCAATTTTGTAGCAATCTTTCCTCAACTAAAGGATTTAGTGTCAGAACTTCCCGATCATGCTCAGTTCATTAAGAAGCATGGTTCCCTCCTCAATTTGGTTACTATTGGTTTCAAAGAAGATATGATGAGAGTTCTATTCCAGTTCTTCGATCCTAAACATCATTGCTTCACCTTCCCAGATTATCAGTTGGTACCCACATTAGAAGAATTTTCCAGGCTGCTTGGGATACCTATCCTTGATCAAACACCTTTCAGTGGTTTAGAAAAGATTCCGAAGTCTGAAGAAGTTGCCGCAACTTTACACATGACAAAGTCCGACATTGAAACCAATTGGGTAACAAGAAGTGGAGTTAAGGGTTTACTTGCCAAATTTCTGATAAATAAGGCCCGAGAATTCTTAAAGGTTATGGATGTCCATGCTTTCAAAGATGTCCTAGCATTACTAATCTATGGTTTGGTGTTATTTCCTAATCCAGACCAATTCATAGACATGAATGCTATTAAGATATTTCTCACTCATAATCCTGTGCCTACCTTGCTTGGAGACATTTTGCATTCCCTTCACACTCGTACTATGAAAAGGCAAGGGACTCTCATGTGCTGCATACCGTTGTTGTCTAGGTGGTTTATTTCGCACCTTCCTCAATCAGTCTTGAAGAACGAGCAGAATTTGAAATGGTCTCAAAGGATAATGCCGCTCTCCCATTCAGACATCTGTTGGTGTCCTCAGTTCAAGGAAAATGTTACCACCATTGACCGTTGTGGCGAGTTCCCCAATGTGCCACTCCTAGGAATAAGAGGAGGTATCACTTGTAACCCGGCCTTAGCCCTACGTCAGTTTGGTTATGCTCGAAGAGATGGTCCACATGAAATAATCATCCAAGGCACGACGTTTGACTATGACAACGATTCCCAAGGTCTCCGTCAAAGATTTGTACGAGCTTGGGGCATGGTGAAAAGAAGTACTTTAGGACCGAAAAACTCTATTCCTATGGAACCTTATCTCAGATGGGTACGCGCAAGAGCTCGTGAACTTGGCATGCCATATCTTGCAGTCGGACCACTGATTGTTGAACCAGAAGCTGAAGGAGGTACTTCTCAGGTCATTCCTTATCCAGATATGCCTACCGATGTTGAAGAGTTGAAAAGATCCTGGATCCAGTTGAGGGAGGAAAGGGATACTTTTGAAGCTCAGTTCTGTGCTGAAACGAAGAAAGTGTTAGAACTCACCAACCAGCTTAATGAGGAACGAAGACTCAACGCATATCTTCACCCAAAAAGAAGTCGTCCCTGGGAGACTTGAGCTTTCATTGTATTTTATTTTATTTTCTTGTAATAAACATTAATTAAAGAAATTATTAATAAAAGTTCCCTTCTCGATGGTGTACGCAAAGTTAAGTTCCAAAAGTCCTTGAAAACATTTCATACATTGCATAGCATGACATAACATTGCATAACAGGTATTCTAAAAAAATCAATGTTCTCACGGCCTTCATTGCAAACAGAAAAATGGACCTCGAACAAACTGTCAAAGATCTCCAGACTCAGAATGCTCAATTCCAGGAGTTGATCTTGAGCTTATCCAAAGGGCAGGAGGAACTGAAGGCTCTTTTGCTCGAAAAGAAGAAAGACAAGAAAGCTGTGAGTTACATTAACACGGGAAGAAGGCTTAAAAGACAGGCCGCGGGAGTCAAGTTTGGAATTCCGAATGGTCCAGAAGAGGAGACGGAGAATGATTCAGAGGAGGAGAATGTTGATTTCTCCAACCCCGAGGATGACGATGAAGATTATGAAAATGAACAGTACTCTCCAAGAGATGATAAGTACAAGTTGCTGGAAGAACGTATGCTAGCCATGGAGGGTCAGAAGGCGCCCGGTCTGGATTTCGAAAGTTTGGGTCTGGTCTCCGATGTGACCATTCCTCGCAAATTCAAGATCCCCACTTTCACTAAGTACGATGGTGCGTCTTGTCCTCAGATGCATCTGAGAGCTTATGTGAGAAAGATTCAGCCGCATACCACTGATAGGAAGCTATGGATCCATTTCTTCCAAGAGAGTCTGTCTGGCACACAGTTGGAATGGTATTATCAGCTCGAGAGCTCTGACATCCGCACCTGGACTGACTTAGCAACAACCTTCTATAAACAGTACCAGTATAACTCTGAACTAGCGCCTACTCGGCTACAGTTGCAGAATATGACTATGGGATCCAAAGAAAGCTTCAAAGAATATGCTCAGAAATGGAGAGATTTGGCCGACAGAGTCAAACCCCCTATGACTGACCGAGAATTAGTGGACATGTTCATGGGCACACTGACTGGCCCATTCTACAGCCATCTACTGGGAAGTTCTTCATCAGGTTTCACTGAACTTATATTGACAGGTGAGCGTGTTGAAAGCGGCATCCGAAGTGGAAAGATACAGGCGGCTACCTCTGCAAGCACCAAAAGGTCCTATCAGGGGAGGAATGAATCAAATGCTGTGTACGGTCAAAAGGGTCGTAACAAGAAAAATCGTGACCATACCATTGGAGCGGTTACGATTGCAGCACCGCCATCTCAAAACTTCCAGCCCAAACAAGACAAGCCAAGAAGGCAGTTTACCAGGATCAATATGACCTTGGCACAGGCACTGCAGGGAATGCTAAAGGCAAATCTGATCACCCTCAGAGATCCTCCTACGAAACCCAACACTACTTCTTCTCGTTATAATCCCAATGCCAGGTGTGCATATCACTCCGATAGCCCCGGGCATGATACAAACGATTGCTGGTCATTGAAGAATAAGGTTCAGAATATGATCGAAGCGGGAGAAATTGAATTTGAGCCTCCAGAGACTCCTAACGTCATCACTGCACCTATGCCTAATCATGACAAAATTGTTAATGTCGTGGATGACTATTCTCACATTTCTAATGTAGCTGACTTAGCATCTCCTCTCCTGATCATCAAGAAGAATTTAGTACAAGCTGGTTTATTTCCAGGTTGTGCTGAGAATTGCGATCTCTGCATACTTCGACCCAACGAGTGCTTGAAGTTGAGGAATGGTATTCAACGGCTGATGGACGATCGTACAATTCTCTTCGAAAAGATTCCTAAGGTGGAAAACCCTGTGGAAGAAATATCTGTGATTGCCAGGTCCAAAGGTCCAGTGAAGATTACCGCTACTAGAGTACCTGTGAAAATTACTGCTGAGCCCAAGGTAGCTCCCCTAATCATTACTGCACCTGGCCTAGTACCGTATTCCTCAAGCAAAGCTATTCCGTGGAATTACGGAGGTGATGTTTACATCCATGGCGTAAAGCAAGTCGATAATTCTGCTAATCCTAATGGCATTGTTGGGACTAGTAAAATTACTCGAAGTGGAAGGATCTTCTCTCCAGAAATCTCACCTCCCGCCCCTGAAACTCGAGGAAAAGAACCAGCGATCAACCCTGCTCAGTCGAAGACACCAGTCGAAGTTACTACTGAAGATGTTGCCGAGCAGGAAGTGGAAGAAATGCTGAAAATCATCCGTAAGAGTGATTCTGATGTGGTAGAACAGCTGGGGCATACTCCGTCTAAGATCTCGATGTTATCCTTGTTATTATCTTCTGAATCCCATGCCAAAGCGTTGATAAAACTCTTGAAGACTGCCCATGTACCTCAGGAGACATCTGTCGATCAGTTCGAAAACTATGTTGCCAACCTGACTGTTGACAATGGCCTAGGCTTTTCTGATGCTGATCTGACACCAGCAGGAAAGAATCATAACAACGCTCTGCACGTCTCCATTGAGTGTAAGGGGATCACCTTGGCTCATGTGTTGATCGATAATGGCTCTTCTTTGAATGTGCTACCGAAAGCTGTACTCGATAAGCTTGACTGTAAGAGCATCGAATTGAAACCTAGTGATACTGTGGTGTGTGCGTACGACGGTGCGAAAAGTGTTGTCCATGGTGAAGTGGTTCTCCCTATCAAGATAGGACCTCAAGTCTTCAACACTACCTTTCATGTAATGAACATTCGTCCCGCCTATTCCTGCTTGCTGGGACGCCCTTGGATTCATGAGGCAAGTGTCGTAGCTTCATCTCTCCATCAAAAGCTGAAGTACCCAATAGAGGGTAAGATTGCCACGGTGTGTGGAGAAGAAGAGTACATTGTCAGTAGTGTGCAGGCCTTCAGATACGTCGAGATGGATGGCGAGTTCGTCGAGACTCCTTCTCAGTCATTTGAAGTGGTCCCTCCGCCCAGTCCTGTCCTTAAGCCGACTCCCCTTGTGCCCAAGGTTATTCATGCTCCTCCTGCCATGATTTCTCTGAAGGACGCTCAAGCCGTGGTTGAAAATGGTGGTCGTACTGGTTGGGGTCAACTGATCAACGTACCGTACAAGTCTGACAAGTCTGGTCTGGGATTTAACTCTGAAAGGATGGTCAAAGATCAGGTTAATGCTGTAGAAGATGCTGATAGCGATGGCGACCTGGATAGCTGGATTTTCCCAACAGTTGGTGACGGACTCAATAATTGGAAGGCTGAAGACACTATCCCGATTTCCTTTAGTCAGGAGTAATTGTTATTGTCTATTTTAGTGTTGCAAATTTTTTAGTTTTTTACAATTGAACTTCTTAAAGCATTGTGTCTATGCCCGAGGCACAATAGCTAATTTGTTAAGGGTTTTGTCATTTTCATAAGCATATTCATATTCAATAAATCAATGGACTTTTTGCATTCAGATATTGCGCTCTTTATCTTTCCTGTCATCTTCCAAAAAAGCTATGTTTTCTTACACACACTCACGTAACGAATTGCAGATCCATACCCACTCTGGATCCTGTTGATAATAGTTCTACTACTGTTCATTATGACTTTGAAAATCCGATCTACCAAGCCGAGGATGGAAGTGAGGAAGATTGTGAAGTACCTGGAGAACTTGCCAGACTGGTACTGCAAGAAGAAGAGACTATACGGCCGCATGAGGAGTCAATCGAAATTGTAAATCTGGGTACTGAAGTGGACAAGAAAGAAGTCAAAATAGGAGCAGGCTTGGGAGGCAGTATCAAGGAAAGATTGATTCAGATGTTACATGACTATATGGAGATTTTTGCTTGGTCGTATGAAGACATGCCAGGAATGGATACTGATATAGTAGTGCATCGTTTGCCAATGAAGGAAGATTGTCATCCTATTAAGCAAAAGGTTCGTCGCATGCGTCCTGAGATGTCCGAGAAAATCAAAGCCGAAGTTATAAAACAGTTCAATGCAGGTTTTCTGGCCGTTACTTCTTATCCGCAATGGGTTGCTAATGTGGTACCAGTGCCAAAGAAGGATGGCAAGGTACGAATGTGTGTAGATTACAGAGATTTGAATAAAGCAAGTCCCAAGGATGACTTTCCACTCCCGCACATTGATGTTCTGGTAGACAACACCGCTCAACACAAAGTATTCTCCTTCATGGATGGATTCTCGGGTTATAACCAGATTAAGATGGCACCTGAAGACATGGAGAAAACTACGTTTGTGACGCAATAGGGCACTTTCTGTTACAAAGTAATGTCATTCGGTTTAAAGAACGCCGGGGCAACGTACCAGCGTGCTATGGTGGTTTTGTTCCATGATATGATTCATCATGAAATAGAAGTATATGTGGATGACATGATAGCCAGATCTCATACTGAAGAAGAACATCTCGATCATTTGTACAAATTGTTTGAGAGGTTGAAGAAATACAAGTTGAGATTGAACCCGAACAAATGCACCTTTGGAGTAAGATCCGGTAAACTCTTGGGATTTATTGTCAGTGGTAAAGGACTTGAGGTTGACCCGGCTAAGGTGAGAGCTATCCAAGAAATGCCAGTGCCCCGTACAGATAAGGAAGTCAGAGGTTTCTTGGGACGTTTGAATTACATCGCCCGGTTTATCTCCCATTTAACTGCTACCTGCAAACCCATCTTCAAACTACTGAAGAAGAATCAAGAGATGATATGGAATGATGAATGTCAAGAAGCTTTTGACAAAATCAAGAAGTATCTCCAGGAACCTCCGATCCTGATGCCACCAGTTGAAGGAAGACCTCTAATCATGTATTTGACCGTGTTAAAAAATTCAATGGGGTGTGTGTTGGGGCAACATGACGAGTCTGGTCGAAAAGAGCATGTCATATACTACCTTAGCAAAAAGTTTACCGACTGTGAAACAAGATACTCACTGCTCGAGAGAACTTGCTGTGCTTTGGCCTGGGTTGCTCGCCGACTAAGACAGTATATGTTGAATCATACCACTTTGTTGATTTCTAAGATGGATCCCATCAAATACATATTTGAGAAACCTGCCCTCTCCGGAAGAATAGCGAGATGGCAGATGATTTTAACAGAGTATGATATCCAGTATACTACCCAGAAAGCAATCAAAGGAAGCGTGTTGGCCGATCATTTGGCTCATCAAGCAGTGGATGATTACCAATCTATGAATTTTGAGTTCCCAAATGAGGATGTCATGCTTGTTACTGATTATGAAGAACCTGGACCGGATGAAGGACCCGAACTAGGATCCTGATGGACTATGGTTTTCGATGGATCTTCTAATGCGTTGGGTAATGGTGTTGGTGTTGTAATTATTTCTCCCAAGGGTTGCCATACGCCTTTCACTGCTAGACTATGTTTCGATTGTACCAACAATATGGCCGAGTATGAAGCATGTATTTTGGGACTCCGAGCTGCTATAGACCTGAGAATCAAGTTTTTAAGTGTGTACGGAGACTCAGCATTAGTAATCAGTCAGATCAAAGGAGAATGGGACACTAAACATCCGAATCTCATCCCTTATCGAGAGCGGGTGTTGACATTAATCCCATACTTTGAAAAGATTACATTCGAACATATTCCACGAGAAGAGAATCAGTTGGCAGACGCCTTGGCCACTATGTCATCTATGTTCAGAGTCAGATGGGACAATGAAGCTCCCAGGATCACCATTGAACGACTAGATGAACCAGCATATTGTTATGAACTTAACGCTGCTGAAGTAGAAGAGAAACCTTGGTTCCACGAAGTAAAAAGATATTTAGAAGCTCAGGAATACCCTGAAGGGGCGTCCATCAATGATAGAAAATTTTCTGAGGAAGTTTTCCGCTAGATTCTTTTTGAGTAATGGAATATTATACAAACGTAATCATGATTCGACTTTGCTTCGTTGTGTGGATAAAAAGGAAGCAGAAAAGATTATGGAAGACATGCATGACGGTATTTTTGGGACTCACTCTAGTGGACATACAATGGCCAAGAAGATTCTGAGATCAGGGTATTATTGGTCTACCATGGAAGCTGATTGCCACCATCACTCCAGAACTTGTCACAAGTGCCAGATCTATGCGGACAAAGTACATGTGCCTCCTGCCCCTTTAAACGTGTTGACAGCCCCTTGGCCTTTTGCAATGTGGGGCATTGATATGATCGGGGAGATTAAACCTACTGCTTCCAACGGACATCGTTTCATTCTGGTTGCTATTGATTACTTTACAAAGTGGGTAGAGGCAGCCTCGTTTGCTTCTGTCACCAAGAATGTGGTGGCACGATTCATCAAGAATAATCTCATTTGTCGATATGGCATCCCCGAAAGAGTTATCACGGATAATGGCACCAATTTGAACAACAAGATGATTGCTGAACTCTGCACGCAGTTCAAAATAAAACACCATAACTCTTCTCCGTACCGGCCAAAGATGAACGGCGCCGTGGAGGCTGCTAATAAGAATATTAAGAAGATTATACAAAAGATGACAGTAACATACAAAGACTGGCATGAGATGTTACCGTTTGCTCTTCATGGTTATCGCACTTCAGTACGCACTTCGACAGGGGCAACTCCTTTCTCTTTAGTCTACGGAATGGAAGCCGTCTTACCGGTGGAAGTTCAGATTCCCTCTCTAAGAATCATGAAAGAGACAAGCTTAGATGAGGATGAATGGATTCAGACTCGACTCGATCAGATAAATTTGATTGATGAAAAAAGACTCGCGGCTATTTGTCATGGGCAGATATATCAGAAGCGCATGACCCAGGCATTCAACAAAAAGGTCAAGAGACGAGTATACCAAATCGGCGACTTAGTTATCAAGCGTATCATTCTACCACAAGGTGATCCCAGGGGCAAATGGACTCCCACATACGAAGGGCCATTTGTAGTTAAGAAGGCATTCTCTGGTGGAGCCATGATGCTTACTACAATGGATGGCGAAGACTTCCTGCATCCCGTGAACGCAGACATAGTCAAAAAATACTACGCATAAAAGAGACCCGCTAGGTCGACGTACCTAGGCAAAAGTAAGGGCATCCCGACGAACCAAAAGAGTTCGGGCAAAAATTAGGGATAAACATATAAAAATGTACACCCGGCAAGTCGAAAACCTGAAAAGGCGGCTTGGGCAAAAAAGGGTATCCTGGTGGACTGAAAACCTGAAAAGGCGGTCCAGGCAAAAATTAGGGATTAAAAGCGTATGACTATGTCCCGTTCTCAGACAGCTTCATCCAAGTTCAAGGGACTGAACAAGCCAATCAATTCTATCCGACAGCAGGAGATGAGACGCTTGAAGACATAGTGACAGTGGCAGAATTAAAATCAATAGGACTTTTTCTTCATAGCTTTCCTTTGTTTTCTTGACGATTTCCTCTTACTAGGATTTCTGTCTCCTTGTACACAAATTGCCTGTTTATAGGCCCTCTTTCAAAATCCATACAATGTTATTTCAAAAGATGCTTTTGTTTTACTTTTTGCTGTTTTGTTTGCATAAACGTCCATTGATTTAATTCGAATTAATATGTGCATTTGAATATGATCAATGTTTACCAAAAATATGCGCATAAAATGGAAATAACGATTACTACGAGACTTCAGGATCGAGGAGAAGGTCTAACCATGCGTTCCAATGAATCCGGGTGCTAATTCTATTCCTCAACAAAACCAGTTATTCCCCAGAAGAAATTGGCATCACTAGACAGACTGGTCATCTCTTCCATCCCCAGCCAGGCTCTGTCGAATATTTCTACCATCAGACAAGAATCAAGTATCCCCAGCTAAGAAAGGATCACCGATACCAGTATCTCCAACCAGAAGACTGAGATTTATTCCCCCAGTAGAGTCCTCGGGAAGAACTTTTCAGATGCATAATTCATTCATTACATCATTTCACAGCATACGCATGCATACATTGTTCGCATTTATGGTCGAAAGCATAAAACATCTCATGCATCATGACATGGCATGAAGCTAACTTTATTTTTCAGGTTAATTATCCTCCTAAGGATGGTATCTTTAAGCCCATCCCGGCCATTTATTGCAAATACAGCATCTACAAATACGATCAGATACAGTCTAACGTACGGTTCATTCTGATTCAGCTCAACATATGACTCCTTCCACTCAGATACGATCTAACGGACGATCCCTTCTGACCTTCAACTACTCCAATACGGTCTAATTTACGACCCAGTTGGACCTTTCATTTCTCAGAGACTACCTAGCGTACGGTACCTTCTGACGTGTAGCCTAGCATACGACTACCCCTCTCAGATACTGCCTAATGGACGGCCCATTCTGCAACTCGGATACAGTCTAGCGTACGATCCAGTATGGTATTTCATCCCCAGCGGAGTCACCGGCCTGATGGACAACTCATTCTGCTACTCAGACACGATCTAGCGTACGATCCATTCTGACCTTTACCTCTCCAGATGCAGCCTAAGGGACGGTTCACTCTGCTATTCAGATACGATCTAGTGTATGATCCATTCTGATCCCTTATCCCCAGCAGTGTATGACACATTCTGACTCCCCAGTGAAGTCGACAGCCGAATGGATGACTCACCATACGGTCTAGCGTACGACCCGATATGACACCCATGTCCTCAGATATTGTCTAATGTACGACGCACTCTGAAGCTCTCATCATCAAACTACCTGGATGGCATCTTTAAGCCCATCTCCATTAACAGGTGCAAAATTTTGGGCATTCTAATGTTCAATAATCTTCCACCTCTAGACCACGAATGGCGCACTTACCATTCTAACTCTCTCGGTTCAAGAATCTTGAACAGGGGCAGCTGTCATACCCCAAAATTTTCCCGTTCATATTACAAGGCATTTTTCAAGGCACTCCAACTTATTTTTCAAGGCATTGACCTTAAAGGAACAAAAGCCCAGCTCACAACAGGCCCAATCCAGAAAAAGGCCCAAACTAGCTTGCTCGCTAGGCGAGCAACTCCTTCGCCTAGCGAAGCTTACGAATACCAAAATCTTTGGGCTTCATTCTGAGCCCATTAGGTCACAGATGGCCTGCTCGCTAGGCGAGCAAATCCTTCGCCTAGCGAACCCTTCGCTACAACGCTCGCCTAGCGAAGCTTGCGATATATCAGAATTTTTGGGCTTCACTCTGAGCCCATTAGGTCACCACAATCACTATAAATACCGACACTTCAGTCACGAAAAGGAGAACGAAAACGGAGAAAGAAGAACCCTAGCAAGCAGACTCTAACACTCACGGGAGGCAAACCCTGAAGGAACTCGGCGGCATCAAGGTTTACCTCTCCCCAATTCAATCCGATTTGCCGATTCAAAGTCGCAATTCAATTGCAAACAGGTTTACATTGCTATTACTGCCTTATGTTCTTAATTTGCATATGGCATTATGATTAAATTTATGAAAATATCTTAAGTTTGGCATGTGAATTTTGGTATGTACCTGAATACCTTAAATGATTAACTATATAATTGCTGTAATGAAAGCCATAAGGCATAAAATTGGTTGAAATTGTACTGATATCAAAACCAGAATCCGCAGCCGCTCGCTAGCACATCGCTAAGCGAGCATGCAGCGAGTATTCGCTAAGCCTTCGCTAGGCGAGGCAGGAGCAAACGTGACAGTAGCTGACTTTTTTGTTCTGATTTTTCACTCATGTTTTATCATAGCCATGCATCATTTACCCGACCCTATTTACTGTTGTGATCTTTTTTTGTGGTGTAATCCTCGATTGCACCCTGATTTGGTGTTCTGACATGTTTTGTTGAGTTTTGTAAAGGTTCACATATCCCAGGAAAAGATTGCTTGTTAGGTATTCCACTTTATTTGTGGGATACCCTTGTGGAGATTCACCCTGAATTACTCAATTGATTTTAATGTATTAATTTTATGGCAAAAATCCACCCTAAATTGCTTAATTGATCTTAATGTATTAATTTTAATGTGGGGATTCCTCCTAATTACCTAATTGATTGTAAAATACGGCCTTTGAATATGTGATCTTGGACCTCTCTTTGTTACTTTACGGTATTACGGTATTATGGTCATGTCCCGCGAATGTGGGGATACATTTAGCAAAGACCCTTCGATTAAATCATCATGTCCCTATAAAATAAATCATAGTCCCTCGGATGTTGCCTTCGAATATATGATTTTGTCCCTCGATGACCCTTCGGTGTAGCCTACGGTTAAATGATGATAGTCCCTTCGAATGCTAAGGTATCCTTACAAATGTTGCCTTCAATGACCAAACGATGACCCTACGATGACCCTTTTACATCCAAAGGATAAAACTACTTATTTCTCAATAATAAGGACGGTTTTACCCTCACGAGGATAGGAAATGCCCATCAAGACCTTGGGTAGGTATAACTCTTAATTGCTTACTCACAATTTAAAAATACTTTTCACACTTCACAAATACTAGAAAATCACCACTTGGTATATATTCATACTAGAATCATTACTGAGTTATATTTTTCTAAACCATTTTCAAAACTAAACGAGATAACCACTTTGTATACATTCATACGAGAATCATTACAAAGTTAAATTCTCTTTTTCAAAACATTTTCCAAACAATTCACGAACACTTTTTCAGACAAGAAAAATAATATAAGTGATCAAGCAATTAAGAGCCCATGGATAACCATGGATACAAAGGGTGCTAACACCTTCCCTTTGTATAATGTACCTCCCGAACCCAAAATCTAATTAAGGTCTTTCCTGTTCTTTTCCACCTTTCCTTATTGGATAAAAGAAAAGTCGGTGGCGACTCTTGCTATCCGCGACATTGCGATTAAAAGTAAAGCACACCAAAGTCAGTTCACCGTATGACATAGTTCTACGTCATTTTCACATTTTGTTTTGTTTTTATAACTTTAACCCATCTTTGTCTATATAAACTGTCATTTTCTTTTTTTCTTTTTTTCATGTTCATTTTTAAAATAACATATTATGATATCAATACACTATATTTTATAATTTTAGATTAAAAAATTCAAATATCAATACATTACAACTTAAGTCAATAAAACTAATCATAAAAAATATGCATATTGTCTTATTTAAGTGTTTAAAACAAATATTTAACTTTTAAAATTTGTATAAAATAAGTAATTCACTCGTATGGGACTTTACCCACTTTGAGTCTCTTTCACCGTATGGGACTCTGACCCACTTAGGTGTCCACCTTTCCCACATGTCCGCCATGGTTGGGGCTCAAACCCAATTGAGGCTCGAATCATTGGTCCCACATCCCAATGCTTACTCGTCTAAGCATACCAAAAGAGATGTGTACCATCATAGAAAACACAAATTCTGAATACATGATCGGTTCCACAATCATTGGTTCCACGAACCATAACAAAATCCATCAATCACAGGTGACTTCATTCACCATACTTATGATGTTTCAAGGCTAGGTCGAGAATCGACCTGCTCTGATACTTATGATGTTACCATACATTACAATTTAAGTCAATAAAATTAAACATAGAAAAGATGCATAATTGATCAATTTGTTGTTACCATGGTGTGTTGTTTCAATTACTAGTGGAAGAAAGATTGTTTAGAAGATATATCATTTTTGGAAATTATGTAAAATTGTTCCATTTGATCAATTAATTTACATGAATTAATTCCTTGATAAATTAAAGTATGCCACCAATGGGGGTCGAACCCGGGACCTTCTTGGTATGGAACAAGCCTTACCACTAGGCTAAGCTCTTGTTGTTGATTATTTGTGTAAGGAACAAGTGTTAACCTATATTCTTGATTAAGTTAGATTGTTAGATTATTTAAGTGTTATAACTTCGTTTTAGACGCGGACGAATGCGTTAGAAAGATAACATAAAAGACTATTATTCTTGTACCATGTTATAGTATATTATGTGCCTTACAAATGCTATGAATTATATTATGATGAATGTTAAACCTTGTTGTTGTGTTGAATGTGAAATAACATGGTTTAAAACCTCATGAAGATGAGTGAAGAAACCTAGGATAATAACTTTATTAATTAATAACTTAGAAAGATAATCTAGGTTTATGGAAATAGGTATAAGGTGATGCTTGGGCGCAACGGTACCTAGGTGTGTATCATGGACAAGTATTCACTTGATAAACGAATCAATATGCTTTGTATGGAGCATGTGTGATATTATGTAATGAGCATGGATCATGTTGTGATGCCATGAAAATTGATATGATATCATGAGAATTTGTTTGATATTTTGGTGAGGAGCGTTGCTCCGAAAGTCCTATTTGTTATCAAGACCTAATCACGTATTCAAACTTAGTTGTGATTATGCACATACCACTTCAAGGGCTTAAGTAAAGCGGCGAGTGGGGATGTGGCACCAATGATTTGTGCCTCAATTAGGTTTGAGCCCCAACCATGGCGTACATGGGGGAAAGGTTGACACCTAAGTGGGTTAGAGGCCCATACGATGAAAGATACCCTAAGTGGGTTAGAGGCCCATACAGGTTACGGTCGCTTGAATTGGGGATTAAGCCTAAAAGAAGACCTGATATCCACCGTGAAAGTCGAATCATACGAGCATGCATGAACCGAGCCTGACTTAGACATAAGTTTGTTCGGTGATTGATGTTTTGTGAATCCGAATAGTGATTTGTTGAGTGGATGCACTCAAGTGACATGTTTCCATACATTGCGAATATCCCTTAGTGGCTCAAGTCTAAGTTAAAAGGTGCGAGTGATGCACAAGTAACGAAAGGTGAATACTTGAGTTAGAATCGAGTAGAAACCCTGAAAAGCTGAGTGGACCCATAGGATAGGAGAACTCACTGAGATTATTATCTCATCCCATTATTGTTGTTATTTTTCAAGTATTCCTTGCAGGTTGAATTCAAGAGAAGTTGTTTAATGATGTTTCAAGGAATGCAGTTATATTGATATTCCGTTGTGGAGTTGTGTACAATGAAGATATTGTACACAGTTCTTAGATTTTTATTTTTAGGCACTATTGTATAACATGTACCATTGATATTTTTAGTTGGACACGTGTATATAATGATGCCATTAGGCACTTATGTTGTGACAGTACCAAAATTTAACACTTATATGATATTATTCTAGATATATATTATATGGGTTGTTACAATTGGTATCAGGGCAGGTCGATTCTCGACCTAGCCTTGAAACATCATAAGTAAATCTATTCCTTCCTCATATATGTGTTTAGCCAACATGATTCTTAATATCACTGTATGTATTATTGGGCCTGATCAACCTAATGCTATGTCCGTGGTAGGTAGGATCATGGTTGAGTGACCACGAGGACTCCGAAGGTGGTGTAGAGCTTGTATTTCAAGGGTGGACTCAAGTCAAGAGTTTGACAGTAAGGAGAACTGATTAATTCAGTTGAAGCCTTAGTAAAAGTCGTAACTTTGGTAACGTGTAATTGAAGAGAGGTGTATGGTTCAAGCAATCTTATAATGCTAAAGGAGTCGGGAAGTGGGGATTTCTGATGGATGAATTTTCAGAGTTTTGAGAAATATGTGAATCTGGTAGTAGAATAAGATTGACCCACTGATATGGAATAAGTATTGTAAGTAATTCCATGTAGTGAAGGAGAAAGGATGGTTATGTTGCACATATGTCATAAGGTCTAGAAGTGAGATAGTGCATCAGTGTTTCAATTTCTAAGGTCACTAGAATATCTTGGAAGAACGAGAGTATTTCAGGGAGTATGTTCAGAATGGTACCTTCTAAGTGGTTATGAGCTTGAGAAATAAGGACCTTTGACACCTTTGTAAGAGTCTAAGGTAGTGGTGAGGTCTAAGAAGAGATTCGAGGACATGAATGCACATTCCAAGTGAAACTTGTACGCACCAAATGAAGGGTAGAAGATAAATCAAGTATATTCAGACTTAAATAGGGATATCAGGTTCAAGATAGTTCGCCAAGGATTCAGTGTTAGTAAGAGACCATTATGGAATGTTGAGTTATCTAAGGATCAATCATAAGAGATTATCTCGAAGAGAGATCGTGCATTATATAGTAACAGAAGCTCTAGTGGGTTTTGGTTGAAGGAGATCTGGTTTAGGAAAAGAGCAAGTAATTGGATTTAAGGAATTTATAGTATAATGGTTCTATTATTGGAGTTAATGGGCTTATCATAGAAAAGAAGCAGACATAAAGTTTGGGAGCAGTGTAAACCTTACATTATAATCATCGTAATGGAATGAACTTTAAGGAGACTATGGAGTCATAAGGATTTTATTGAGGCTAAGATAAAGGTGTATGGTTGATGATCGTTCATATATGGAGATTTATAGAGGAGGGAGTGTAGTGGAAAAAAAGTTAAACCTTGGTATTAAGAGAAGTATGTGATAGTGGCATTATGGTCACAAGTGTGTGTAATGGATTTCTTGTCTTGAGATGGATGCGAAGTAACACACACTTTCTTGAGTAGTGAGTCTTGTAATCTGATAAGTTGAGTTTATGATAGACAACAAAAGACAAGATAAGATGGAGCATGGGGACTAAGTGTATGATGTGAAATATGTTATGTTGTAAGAGCTTATGGGGGGACAATGAGGATTGTCCGTAGCAAGTCATCTAGACAAGTAACCCCAGTATGATGAAATGTGTAGTAGGTATTGGTTTAGAAGAAAATTTCAGTCATAAGTGTGTGGTAATGTTAAGGTTCATCATAAGTGCATCTTATTTGAATTGCAAGAGTAATAGTGGCTTATTGGAAGTCCAATTGTTATTTATCTTCTTGAGTAGTGTTTGGTTGGTTGATCACGGAATATGATGTTCATACCTTATTGGAACCGAGGGTATCCTAAATCTCATTGGTGTACCATTGTGGATGTGTGAGTGGAGGATAGAGATGCAAGTTAATGCAAGCCAAATTGATATTTTTGAAATTGGGAATTTTTGAAGGTGTAATACGTAGTTGGTCATCTGTAGAGATATCATAGAAGTCAGATGTTTGGGGAACCCACCTGGTGAACCATGCTCAGTTTAAGTAAGTCTTAGAAGTACCATTGTTATGACTACGAATAACTATAAGGAACAAAGTTGGAAGAGACTTACTGAGTGGTGATCTTGAGGAGGTTAGTTATGTATTTTATATATGCATTAGTAAGGTGTAAATTGGCTAGTCAGAATATGGCATTCGATAATTTCTCAGACTCATGACATTAGACATAGACCCTCAAGAGAGTAGTACTTATTGTATGCATCAATACTCTACCCTATTGGAAGGATTAATGAGTTATACTTCCGAGGAGGAATGGGAATCAGATATTCCTGAAGTTAACTATGTAAATTAGGTTGTATATTAGTAAGATCTTAAACTAAGATTCTTGAAGATGGATCAAGACATTGAGATGAAGGGTTCTAGATAGGAAGTGCAATGTTATTCCCAAAGGTGTGAAGTGTTGTGTGACTCTGTGAGTAGTATGGAAACTCGCAGTTACAGTCTAGTTGCTTAAGGTTTCTTGGAAGTGGTGTCTCGTTAATGACTTGAAGTTCCTTGATGGTTATTTTGTTATTGATCGAGATCCTATGTCGGCAGAAACCTTGAATGAATTATGACCCTATAAGAGGATTTGATATGGAATGTAGTAACAAGAATCAAATATTGTCAAACTAATTTGGATAAGTTTATTCGAGCATAATATAAATCTGAATGTCGTACACCTTTAAGGTTGTAATCGAGTGGATCTTGCTGATCGCGACTTAATGAGTCGAATTTGGGGTACAAACTGCAAGTGCACAGTTCTATCGCGTAGTTTTAAAAGATATCGATCCCACAGGGATTTATGAATCGATATACCGTTTTCTAAGGTTACTTCGTAAAGCTAAGGTAGATAATACTTAGATTGTTTGGGGGAAAAGTTAAAACTAAAATAAGATCTAAATTAAATATTAATTAAGCGGATATCGGTATGTAGTTCGTCGTAATTAGGGAATCAATTCTTCGTTGGTTTCTTGGTTTTAAAACAAATCCTTTCAATAGACACTATTGATTAAAAGTCTTATCTCAAACTCTCGCTCTGTTGAATAAACTATGATTTTATATTAACGTAGCTGTCACTTATTAGTTAACTCCAAAATCACTTTTTGAAAACAATAGAATCCGTAGAAACTCTTTTTAAGAAAACACTAAACGTTTAAACATCCTTGTCTCAAACTCTCGCTCTGTTGACTTAGATTATATAATTAAATTCAAATGCTTAACTCTCGTCCTCACATTCAACCTTTAAAAATACTTTTTGAAAAAGATTAGAATTTAATTAACTCTAAAAATTGTTTTCGCCCTGATCTAGAATTAATGTCCAATTTACACTGTCCAGTTAAAAACTCAAACTCTCGTTCTATTGATTTTAACTTCTTTATGTCTTTTACTTTCGTACAAAACCTTGTTATTAAACCTGTAAATTGAGACCGTAAAAAGAGTGATTTTATTTTTAAATGTAATTAAACCAACTTAGTTTTGATTCCTTCATTCCGTTTACTCTACATACCGATACCTAAATAAATTAGCCAGACATGCTTAACAGATCTAAATAATCAGCATGCATAAATAATTCCATCTCAGGCAAATAATATAAATAAACAGTAAAGCAGAGCATATATAAATTCAAACAATAATTAAAGAACCTGAATAATTTATAGCAATCTTGAACACTCCACCACAGACCGGTTGGATTTGTTCTTGAATTCTTCAATCGGACAGGAAAATAAAAGTGAAGGAATAAAAGTCTAGGGTCTAACGTAAGGTTAGATCTAGTAAAAGATACACAATAGTTTCCGGTGTAGAAACTATTGTGCGAAAAATTAATTAAGTGCTGAAAGATTAACTGGAAAGGAAAGTAAAAATAAGAATTGCAATTAAAAGAAAAAACAATAAAGGAAAAATAATGGTATGCTTGCACGGCTGGAAGAAGAAAATTGAACGAAGCGGAGAGTCCCGCAGGGTTTGCCAAAAGCTACTATTTATATTGGTCACTTGTTGTAACTGTTTCCAAAGGTCTTCCGTGTAAAGAGTTTTCACGTTGCAAATGTCCAAGCGTAACAATAGGCCTCAACGTCTTTGTTGCGCTTCTGAAGCCAAAAATATAGGGGAATGGTGTGACGTACGTCACACCATGTGTTACGCTCGTAACACAAGTAGGTAGGGCGTGACGCTCGTCACAGCTTGTGTGACGCTCGTCACGGGCGCAGCGCCTTGCTTTTGGGTTGGGCTTTGGCTTGGTGGAATTTGCTTCTTTTCATTTCTTTTTGCACCTCCTTTTCCTCCTTTTTCACTTGTGCTTCAAATAAGCTACCTGAGATAAATAGAAAGAAAATACCGAGTAATATCGAATAAAATGAAGTAAATTGAAGTAAATAATAATATAATTTAATTAAATCGAGTCCTAGAATGTGATATTATTTCATGTTATCAAACTCCCCCATACTTAGACCTTTGCTTGTCCTCAAGCAAAATACAGTATAGAACTCGTTTTAAAAATTTAGCCAGATGAAATTTCAAAACACACATCAATTCGTACTAGGTTGCAAGTAGATTTTGTTTAGAAGCAACTTGAATTTAATCTCGACATCAAGAACTACCGTTACCATATCTGATAATCTTACCTCATGCAAACCAGTTCGAGTCATGCTAGTATAGCTAGCCTGGTTCTTTTTCTCTTATTTCACCCGTTTTCATTCTAGCGAAATCACATTAAGCCCTTTATCGTTTCGCGCACATAGTGGAGTGACCGGTTAGTGATTCTGATCCCCTTTTTAGCTTGAAGCTCTGGTACATGAGTCGGATAACTTCGTTATTTAGTCCATTGCGAATTGCGGGGGATCGGACCGTAGTCCTCCCTACCAAGTTCAGTACCAGATACCTGCTGAACCAACTCATAATGGGTCTTTCGTACTATGTTTTTGTATGATCTGCAACCTTTAGATTAAATGATCTGGTAAGGATCACCTAACTTAATTAGTGCATTTCCTGATATATATATATATATATATATATATATATATATATATATATATATATATATTTATTTATTTATTTATTTATTTATTTATTTATTTATTTATTTATTTATTTTTGGGAATCATTCACTTATATTCATCGGCCCTCCACGTAGTTTGCTATTAAGATGGTGCTGACTTCTTGTATAAACTACTCGGGGTTACTATAAAGTTAAAAATCCAGGGACTTGTATAACAGTTGCCTTTCTGATCTAACAAGTTGAGGTTTGTTTAGAGTGTTGGGGTGGTAATAGTTTTTGTCTTAATTTGTTCAAGTTCGATAAAATAAGCAACCTTTATACTTACTGAGTGTGTTGAATTTTTGTTATGGCTCATGAAAATATTTGGGGGAATAGATAATAGAAATTTTTCACACTAGGGACTTAACTTAAAATATATTATAAGAATTTTTTTTATTTTTTTTAATTCAAGGGAAATAACAATGAAAAGAAAGGTACATACTTGAAGAAGGGAGGATAGAAAGAACACGGTTTTCCCCCCCATACTTAAATGAAACATTGTCCCCAATGTTTTAAGGAAATCAAAGGAAATACAAAAAGAAAAGGAAATTAAATCAATGCTGCCTTCCGCCTCTTGTTCTTGGACCTGGTGATCGTTGACGTACTTCTAAGTCGCCAAACCTGCTGAGCAACTCAGTGAACCGCTGATCGGTTATAGCATTCCTCGCTTCCTGTTGTTGTTGCATTTGGCGCATCATTTGCATCATTTCGAGATTATGCGCTTGCATACCATCAATAGCATACATGATGTCGTTGTTGGTTGCAGGTCTTCTTCGTCGACGACGTCGTGAGGATGGGCCAGCTGCATTATCGGAAGGGTTGAGCGAGACTGATTGTTGTGCAGGAGCATGATCACCTAGCTCCATTTCTTCGAACTCGTCTGTAGACGGGTTTGCGTGTGAAGGCTTGGTAGCTTCGGGAGCATTCAGATCATAGAGGTGGCGGTTGGGGTTGGTGACATCCGTTAGGGCAATGTTGGGTAGAACAACGCTTGGGACTTCCTGGTTATTCACCATAAGGTAATATTTTCCGCCTACTCTGTTCTTAATTAGGCGGCTGGACCGACAGTAGCTTATATTCATAAATAGGGGAGGTAAAGATTCTAAAGTTTGGAGTCGGTCCCCTAGGTTTAAGCCAAGTGCTATGGTGGTGATTAATCCACCAATTACAAAAGGTTGACGGCCTCTAGCACATAATGTGCGGATATGATGAAATAGGAAGGAGGCGGCGTTTACCTTAGTATCCGGTTCGAAGACGCATTCGAGGAAGAATAATTCCTTTGCGTTGACTTTGCTGTTGTTCGGTCTTCCAAAAACTGTGTTTTGCAGGATGCGGATAAAGTACCGGATAGTTGGGTTATGTATATGGGAAACAAGGAGCTCTTCCCAGTTGTTGGCATCTACACTGGATATTTTCCTAAAGAGGTCAAAGGCGTGTATGTTCCACTGGGAATTCGGAGGGATTCTCGGGTGGACTTGACCTTCTACAGGGAACTGTAGCATGGTACTCAATTGGTTTTGGGATAAGGAGTATTCGGTGTTGAACATACGAAAGGTTGCGGTACCGGTTAAGTACTCGTCTTCACCGGTGGGAGTGTCGTACGCATATGAACTTAAAAATTCTAAGGTTAGGGAGGGGTAGGTAGGTTGATTATGCGTGCATAGAAAGGTTAAATCAGCAAGACGGAACATCCATTCTATACCTTGCAGTAATCCTAATTCTTGTAAACAAGTTAGATCAGGATACCTGGTAGAGGTGACACCTCGTTGTTGGAAACGCTCGAACTGCTCCCTTTGATAATTGTCATCTTCGGATCGGAAGATGATATTTCCGAAAGCTTGGTTGCCCGCCATATCGGTAAGTGGTTTGAAAGAAGTAAAGGTAATAGGAAGAAATGTAGTTTATAGAATGATTTGTGGTGTATGAAGAAAGGTATGGTGGGTATTTATAGGAAAAAAAATTGGAAGTTGGAAAGGGAGTGGTTGAAAAGTAAATAAATGTGGGTAAATGTGAATAAATGGGGAAGGTAAAAAGGTGAAGTGGTGTAACAGTCGTCTCCCAACGGTTAGTAACGTTAACATGGTCAGACGGTGTCACGCTCGTGACAGGGGCGTTACGGGCGTCACAGGCACTTGGTGTGACGTCCGTGATAGATTGTGTGACGCTCGTCACACAGTCTTTCTGGCACGTTACTTCTTGCGTTCTTTATAATAATTATAGTAATTTATTTTTATTATTTTGTTTTGCTTCAGTTTATTTTATTTGGCTATTGTGATACTTTAAATTGCCTTGCATGCTATTCTACTTTCCATAATATATATATATATATATATATATATATATATATATATATATATATATATATATATATATATATATATATATATATATATATATATATATATATATATCTTTAATAAGTTATGTAGGTAGCATACAATAGAGAGCATTATTGCTAGATATTGCATAACTCATAGTAAAGTAAAATAAATCAATAGCTTCATAAAATAATCATAATGTAACATTGGAGGAGAAAACAAAAAAAAAATGCGAAAGAGAAACAAATACGAACATAATTTGAAATAACATTAATGAATAATCTAACTAAAACTAAATAACTAAGAAAAACAACTTCTATCCATCTGCACGATCTCTGGCCAGATGAGCAAAGGAGTTAACATGGTTCAGCAACTCGTGGAATTGAGTTGTCATACTGTTCATGTATCCCAGAAATTATTGTCCCATGTTAGCTAACTCTTCTCTGAGGGCGTCCTGTTCTGACATCAAAGCTTGAATGGTGGTGTTATAATCAGCTCCAGGCATATGATGTCTAGGATCAGGTATTGCCGACTCTTCGGTCGGGGTAGGTTGAGGAGGAGGATCAATATCATAATAACCAGATGGTGTCTGAGGGTCAGATTCAGCATAAGGGGTCTGGTCATCACAAATCTCATAGTCCTAGATGGATTCAGTAGATCTAGCTGGAGAGGGTGTTGCGTTTAGATTGTAGAGCCAGTTATTGCGGTTATGAACACTAGTCCTAGGACTGAGCAAGGTGAATAGGCAAAGAACTTGGTTATTAATTATAAGCTCAAACTCTTCAGATCCTAGGTTTGCTATAAACATAGTGTTGAAGAGGAAGGGTATACTCATAATCGTAATGCCACAAAAAGGGCTTAAGTCAAGCATAGGTTGACGTAATCCGATAGCATTACCAATCATGGTTATCAAACCGCCTATTCGAATTGGTGCTCGTTCATCTTGGATAAGGTGGTCAAAATTTGCCAACATAAAAGTGGCACCGTTTACTGGACGGTTCTGGGAAGCACAAAATATGATAAAGAGCTCATCACGTGAAACTGAGGTACTGTTTGACTTCTTCCCAAATAAGGTGTGGGTCAGGATCTTATGGAAATAACGGAAGGCCGGGTTATGTATGTTCCCAGAGAGAAACTCATGTTCCTCGGGATCGTCATTTCCAGTCAAGCTTCCCCAAAAGTGTTCAAGTTCTCTATATTCAAAAAGTTCTTCTTGGCTCACTGTGAATGTATCAAGGGAGGTAGGGAAACCTAAAAGGTTGGTAAAGTCTTGAATATTAAATTGATACTCCATGTTAAACATTCTGAACTGGATGAAACCTCTGCTTATTTCTTTCCCATGGCTGGGTAGATAGATCAGGGAGCTAAGGAATTCTAGTGTTAGTCTCCGGTAGGTGACGAAATGTCTACGGATAGGAGAGGTTTCCCACCCAATCTGACTCAACAAATACAGGACACTTTCTCTTAGTCCAAGGGCAGTCATTGCCCAATCATCAGCATACAAACTAGGCAGCATCTCTCTCGTGGCTAGTTCCTCAAACCTTTTGAGCTTTCCCTCTGAATTTGATACCCATACGATCAATTTGTCCCATCAGGTTAGTGTTAGCTAGAGAAAAAGAAAACAAGAGTTTTAGTCAGGATTTGGCCAAATGCCGAAAGAAGAAGAGAAAAGTTTTTAATAAATTAAAATAAATTAAGAAAGAATACTAAATAAAATTTAAAAGAATAATTAAGGAAGAAATGAAAATATAAATATTTGTGGGTTGTCTCCCACTAAGCGCTTTGTTTAATGTCGCAAGCTCGACATAAAAACTATCAATTATAATCTATAAATTCTGGAGGCATTTCGTCTAAGTGCAAGACTTGTGAATCTTCATTGTTTTCTGCATAGTGATAATGTTTTATACGTTGCCCGTTTACGGTAAATGGTTCCATAGATTTTCCTTTAATTTCCACCGCTCCACTGGGGAAAACATTGGTAATTTGAAATGGACCTGACCATCTAGATCGTAGTTTTCCCGGGAATAACTTTAGTCTAGAGTTGAATAACAGGACTGTATCGCCTTGTTTGAAGATTTTCCTTGCTATGCGCTTGTCATGCCATTGCTTTGTTCTTTCTTTGTAGATTCTGGCATTTTCGTAAGCGTCTCGTCTGAGTTCCTCTAATTCGCTTATATCAAGGATTCTCTTTTCGCCGGCGGCCTTATAGTTTAAATTTAGATTTTTAATAGCCCAATAGGCTTTATGTTCTAATTCTACCGGGAGATGGCAGGATTTTCCACAAATGAGCTTAAATGGGGCTGTTCCTATGGGAGTTTTGTAAGCAGTTCGATAAGCCCATAAAGCTTCTGGTAATTTCAATGACCAGTCTTTCCTTGAGGTGGCGACTGTTTTTTCTAATATCTGTTTGATTTCTCTATTAGACACTTCCACTTGCCCACTGGTTTGAGGGTGGTAAGGTGTCGCTACTCTATGCCTTACGCCATACTTAAACAGTAGTTTTTCGAGTACCTTGGATATGAAATGTGATCCACCATCACTGACTACTATTCTTGGGACACCAAATCTTGGAAATATTATATTCTTAAAGAGTCTAGTTACTACTCGTGTGTCGTTTGTTGGAGAAGCTATAGCTTCAATCCATTTTGATATGTAGTCAACTGCCACGAGTATGTATTTGTTACCGAAAGAGGATGGAAAAGGTCCCATGAAGCCTATCCCCCACACGTCGAAAATCTCTACTTCCAAAACGCCCTTTTGTGGCATCTCGTCACATCTAGATATGTTTCCTGTGCGTTGACATCTATCACATTTCTTAATAGCCGCATGCACATCCTTCCATATATTTGGCCAATAAAAACCGGCTTGTAGGATTTTAGAGCAGGTCTTGGATGTACTTGCATGTCCACCATAAGGAGCGGAGTGACAGTGTTGGATTATATTTTCTACCTCTTCTTCGGGTATACACCGACGGAAAATACCATCGGGGCCTCTTTTAAAGAGTAAGGGGTCATCCCAGTAATAGTGTTTTATGTCATAGAAGAATCGTTTCTTCTGCTGGTAGGATAAAGTAGGTGGAACTATTCCGGCAGCTAAATAATTGACGAGATCAGCGTACCATGGTGTAACAGATATGGCTAAGGTGGTTTCTACCTGTTTATCAGCGTTATTTTCTCCCAAAGTAGCTATAAGTTTATCGTACGAGAAATCATCGTTAATTGGTGTTCTTTCCGGTTCAAGGTTCTCAAGTCTAGAGAGGTGATCTGCTACTATGTTTTCAGTTCCTTTCTTGTCTTTGATTTCCAAATCGAACTCTTGTAGCAACAGGATCCACCTTAGGAGTCTAGGTTTAGCATCTTTTTTTGTTAAGAGGTATTTGATAGCAGCGTGGTCAGTGTAAATGATTATTTTGGCTCCGACCAAGTAAGAACGAAATTTATCTAGCGCAAATACTACTGCTAGAAGTTCTTTCTCGGTCGTGGCGTAATTCATTTGTGCTTCATCTAGAGTTCTACTTGCGTAATATATAACGTGAAGCTTTTTATCCTTTCATTGTCCTAAAACAGCACCTACAACGTAATCACTGGCATCACACATTATTTCGAATGGTTCATTCCAATCTGGTGTCTGCATTATGGGTGCGGAGATCAATGCTTGTTTAAGCGTTTGAAATGCTTCTAAACATTTATTGTCGAATATGAATTCAACATCCTTCACCAATAGCCCGGTTAAAGGTTTAGTTATTTTAGAGAAGTCTTTAATGAATCGTCGGTAAAAACCGGCATGTCCTAAGAAGCTTCGTACTTCTCTCACAGTTTTCGGAGGTTGAAGGTTTTCGATTACCTCTATTTTGGCTTTGTCTACTTCAATTCCTCTATTTGATATAATGTGTCCTAAAACAATTCCTTATTGTACCATAAAGTGACATTTTTCCCAATTAAGTACTAGGTTTACTTTTACACATCGTTCTAGAACTCTTTCTAGGTTTTCAAGACATTCCTCAAAGCTTTGTCCGCATACGGAAAAGTCATCCATAAATACTTCCATGATGTTTTCGAGAAAATCGGCGAATATTGCCATCATGCACCTTTGGAAGGTTGCAGGAGCATTACACAAGCCAAACGGCATTCGTCTATAAGCGAAGGTACCAAAAGGACACGTGAACGTTGTCTTTTCTTGGTCATCAGGATGAATTGGTATTTGAAAGAAGCCTGAGTAACCGTCTAGATAGCAGAAATGAGAATGTTTTGCTAATCGTTTTAACATCTGGTCAATGAATGGTAAAGGGAAATGATCTTTTCGGGTTGCTTTGTTTAGTTTCCTATAGTCAATGCACATTCTCCATCCCGATTCGATTCGTTTGGTTATAGTTTCTCCTTTTTCATTTTCAATAACTGTTATACCTCCTTTCTTTGGTACTACGTGTACAGGACTAACCCATTTGCTATCAAATATAGGATATATGATACCTGCCTCTAATAACTTGGTTATTTCCTTCTTCACTACCTCACTCAGGATCGGGTTTAGTCTCCTCTGGTGTTCCCTAGAAGTTTTATAGTCTTCTTCTAGCATGATGCGGTGCATACAAATAGAAGGACTTATTCCTTTAAGATCGGTGATGTTGTATCCTAGTGCGGTTGGATATTTTCTTAAGATATGCAGGAGTTTTTCTGTTTCGAGTTTTCCTAGGTCTGCATTAACTATCACTGGTCGTTCAAGTTCTAAGTCTAGGAATTCATATCTCAGATTTTTGGGAAGTGTTTTCAGGTCTAGGGTTGGTTTCTTAAGGCATTGCGTAGGGTCCGGTGTTATTGCTAAACATTGGTTAAGTTTGTCTTCTGCAATCTCGGGTATCGGCGAAGGAAGAAGATTTTTGAGATCAGGAAGTTCGACAGGAGGGAGATTGTTCGCAGCACGGTATTCCCGAATTCGTCGTAAGACTCGGAGATATAGTTCGATATCGTTGATTCTTAAGTAGAACGGCTCGCCTTGTGAGCGAGTATGTGGCATACAAATCAACGAAAGAAAGAAAAGAAAAGAAAAATAAGCCTTAGTCTCTACAGCGTAACAGAAGAGTTACGATATTGACTAAATAAAAGTCCCCGGCAACGGCGCCAAAAACTTGATCGCGACTTAATGAGTCGAATTTGGGGTACAAACTGCAAGTGCACAGTTCTATCGCGTAGTTTTAAAAGATATCGATCCCACAGGGACTTATGAATCGATATACCGTTTTCTAAGGTTACTTCGTAAAGCTAAGGCGGATAATACTTTGATTGTTTGGGGGAAAAGTTAAAACTAAAATAAGATCTAAATTAAATATTAATTAAGCGGACATCGGTATGTAATTCGTCGTAATTAGGGAATCAATTCTTCGTTGGTTTCTTGGTTTTAAAACAAATCCTTTCAGTAGACACTATTGATTAAAAGTCTTATCTCAAACTCTCGCTCTGTTGAATAAACTATGATTTTATATTAACGTAGCTGTCACTTATTAGTTAAGTCCAAAATCACTTTTTGAAAACAATAGAATCCGTAGAAACTCTTTTTAAGAAAACACTAAACGTTTAAACATCCTTGTCTCAAACTCTCGCTCTGTTGACTTAGATTATATAATTAAATTCAAATGCTTAACTCTCGTCCTCACATTCAACCTTTAAAAATACTTTTTGAAAAAGATTATGTAAGACCCCAATTTTGTCCCTAAAATCCCTCATGGCATCATATCATATCATATCATATCATTTGCCTCAAGGATCATTGAGCACCTTGCCTCCTTCCTTGTGGTTAGGTCATCTTTTGAGAGTGGTTTCTTGATCACCAAGCATGTTTTGCATTTGTATATCATTGCTTTTCATTTGTTTACTAACCAAAAGTACAAAAATATGTCATCTAACCTTGTTACTTGCAGATGAAGCAATCACAGGTCAAAGCAGTCACAGGCAGCTATTGAGCAATAGATGGTGGCCATTCTGAAGAATTTGGGCACCATGATCATTCACAAGAGCTCATATGAACCATGACATCATTTTGAATCAAGATCTCAAGTGGAAGAGGCTTGAATTTCATCTGAGCATAGCTAGGTCAGCTGAAACCCTAGAAAAGTCAACACAAGTCAATTGTGCATTCAATCATGGATTTGAAGGTGGGAGATGGTTAGAGAGGCCTCATTCATGTCCATACAAGTCTCATTTGACATTTCAAACATCAACATTGAGGAATTTGAGGTCAGATGAAAAGTTTCCAAAAATAGTAAGTGACCTGTAATTTCAAATTGCCAAAAATGGAAAGGTCTTCTCCTCAAGTTTACATCATCAAGAAATCTTCAAATGAAATTTTGTTCAACATGAAAGTTGAAGATCTTGCTCTCACCTTTCCAAAAAGTCCAAGAACATACATTTCTCATGTGTGGTTAAAAAGATATGATCAAATCATGGTCAATGGAATTTGAACTTCAAGCTTGCATAACTTTTGCACCAAAAGGCCAAATGGAGTGGTTCTTTTTGGAACATTTCTATCTTGATATGCTCTATCCAAAATATGCATCACATATCATAAATTCTCATCACAAAATTTTGGCATTTTTCATTTGAATTTCATTTGAATTTTGGAGGGAAAGTTTAAATTCAAAAACTATGCATTGTCCACACATTCCATCATGTGCATTTGGCTCCAAATGGATTTTTCAGGTGAATTAAGCACAGAATCATGCACTGTAGCATTGGTTATCACACATTAAGGTGCATTTGCAAATTGGCCATTACACCTTCATTTCATTAATCTCTTTGGCATTGCTTAATCATGATTAGCAAGAATCATTAACAACACATATATATATAGCCTAATCATAACAGAAAATGCATTAACATGGCATAATTCTCATATCTAGATCTAGATTCACAAAGCTTCACATTTTTTTCTCTCAACTTTTCTTCGATTTTCTTCACAAACCTTGTTGTGTTCTTGGTTAATCTATGATCCACAAGTATTTTTGAGCTGGATTGAAGCAGGATCAAGAGAATTTCGAGCAGATTCTGGAACTGTAGCAAGTTGCATCATCCATGGCAGTTGAGGATTGGAACAGCATCGAGCATAATTGAGCAATAATCCTTCATCCATTCATCTACCTAAGCCTTAAGGAGCTGCTGTTTGGACTTTACAAGGCTTGAAAACAACAAATCCAGTTCTGCACTTCAATTAAGGTTAGAATTCGATCATCACCATTCATGAAATTAGGATATGCATGTGGTAGATCTTTGAATGTAGAATGCACTGAGCTTTGTATCGTGGAATTTCATCAAGAAATGAATGAGTTATGTCGAATCTAAGTTTGAAGTATGAATGTTCTTGCATGCGAATCTTTGAACCTAGGATGAATTAGCATAATCGAAGCCTCGATCCATGTTGTGTGTTGAAAGATGAAGCTAATGGTGTATTCATTTTTTATTTCTGGTACAATTATTCTTGAGCGTATGAATCTGTGATGAACACGTATGAACACCTAGGGTTTCTTTTCCAGAACGTTATTTGATCTTCATGGCGCTGGTTTGCATGAGATTTTGGTGTTAGTCTGCATGTAGTGGTCCACGTGTGATTAGCGTGGCAAAATGATTGGTTCTGAGCGCATAAGCCTTGCCACATAGGCTTTAATGAAACGACGCGTTTCATTGATGAAGCGCCAAATTCAAATCCTAACACGGATCGATCCTTGGCTCCAGATGTTTTCAATATTGCCTTTGCATTTTCATTACATGCTATTCATGCTATATGCTTCATTGATTTTAATTTTTTCATTCATTTCAAAAATCCATAACTTTATGAATAATTGTCCAAATAATGTGTGGTTTTTTTCATTGTCTTCCTCATGATCTCTAGATTTTTTTGATGATTTTTCCAGAAATTGTGCACGCATGGATTTTAATTTTGGCTAGGGATTGTTTATTTACATGTGTGTTTTCTTGACATGCCTTGCCATTTTGATTGTGAAATGATGGATTTTAATCCAATGATTGTGAAATTTTGCATGCTTAAACTAGACATCCTAATGGTCATTTTGGTATAGAGTTTGAATTTTTCTCATTTCTGGTTGTTGAGATATGATCTGTTTAATGGAGGTGTGACAATGTGTGTCACACCTTGGCTTGCTTGATTTGCTGATTTTCTTTTCCATGTCAAATAAATGCCAAATCATCTGAATTTTTGTGTGATACTTGATATACATGTTAGGATTGATCATGAATTTTTGTAGAATTTTTAGATCTATTTCTGATTTGTTTGGGATTTTCTTTGCTAGTTGACCATGTTTGAACTTTTGATGAGTGTTGAACTTAGATGATTTGTGAAATGCTTATGCTTTATCATATGAACTTGAAATTTTACACATGTTTTCTAGACACATTGAAGTTTATTGTGGCTTTGGTTTGGGTCATTTATAATTTGGCATCTCTGTTTTAGGATTGCCTTAAGTTGATTTATCAATTTGTGCCTCCTTTGAGCTTGGTTATGCTTACCTTGACTTGATGAATTTCTTTGACATGCTTATACTTGTCCAAATGCTTTGATTTTTGGTTTGGTGATCATTTGATGTGTCCTGTTTAGCCATGATTTTTCTTGAGATTTATTGAACCATTTTTGAATTAATACGCCTTTGTTCATTCTGTTGCTTCATTGAGCTTTCAACTTGCATACCTTGACATGATTGCTTTATGAAATGAATTTGGTTGATGCTATTGACATGAGACCTTTTGGATGATGTTCTAATTTGATTAATCTTGATTCTTGTCAATTTTCATGTTCTGTTTTGAATTATTTCTCCCCCTTTGACCCTAGGCCTTGTCCTAGTGGTTTGCCTCTCATGTTTGAAGCTTTGTTTCAGGTTGCACATGCAAGTTACACAATTGATGATGCCTCATCTTGAGAGCATTTGATATTTGCTTTTGATTACTAATGTGTGTTTTGTAGGTGTGGATTCAATTGAGATTGACTTGTGGTTTATGCCTTTGCCTATATTGGTTGTCTGTTGCATTAACTGTTGGTTGTTTATCTAAGTTGTATACTGATTGAGTTGGATTGTTTTCAGGTACATTAGTTGCTTAAGTTCATTTTGAACTTGCTTTTGCTTGGTTACTTAACCACTTTAGGTATAACTTCTCTTCTTCATGTAGTCTGGAAGACCTGGCCTGTTACTTGGCCAGGCACCTGTCTGAAGTCCTCCTTAAGAGGCAATGTTTGTGATTGTTTATCTTTGTCCCCAAGCAGGAAAAGTCCTTTGATAAGGCAATTGGTAGATAAAAGAGATGTGTAGTCCATCTCCTACTATTCAGTGTGTCATCCCTTTGCTCACATTACATGTTGTAGCATTGTGGATATTAACCCAAGATCTATAGAGTCATTAACTTGTGGAGAGAGTTCCAACTTTCTGAACTCCCACACCTTATATCATTCAAAGCTCTCCCTGGCCAGGGATAAGAGCAATGAGGCACACCCCTCATATCCTTTCATCTGCTTCACCTTAACTCTCAATGTTAAGGTTAAGAGCACAACTTACCCCATTCCAGTTGACTTTCAAGTCTAACCCTTGCTTGAGCCAAATTGCTTGTATATAGTGTGTGCTAAATGACTCTGTTTGATTGATTGATTGATCCATATGTGCATGCTTACTTGTGTGCTTTGTGCATTTATCATCATTAATTATTCATTATTGCATGATCATCATTTCATATCTCTGTGACATCTTTGTTTGCCCATTGAGGAATCAACTGTAAGTCCATTCATTGGCCATTGTTCCTATGATTTGGAAGGGATTGAGTGTAAGACCATTTCATTGGCCACTTATGTCCTCTTTGCTTATTGCTTTTGTTTGTTTGTTGTATGTGAGGATGCAATTGTAAGTCCATATTGTTGGCATTTGTGCTCCTATGATCATCCTTTGGAGATTGGTATAAGCCCAGGTAGATTGGCATCTGATATCCATGTTTTGTTTTGCTTTGGAGATTGGTATAAGCCCAGATAGATTGGAATCTGATATCCATGTTTTGTTTTGCTTTGTGAGATTGGTATAAGTCCATTCATTGGCATCCGGTATCGTTGTTTTGTTTTAGGAGATTGGTGTAAATCCATTGATTGGTATCCGGTATCCGTGTTTGTTTTGTGAGATTGGTATAAGTCCATTTATTGGCATCCGATATCTTTGTTTTGTTTTAGGAGATTGGTGTAAATCCATTGATTGGTATCCGGTATCCACTTCTGTTTGTGAGATTGGTATAAGTCCATCGATTGGCATCCGGTATCACCTTGCTTTGCATTTTCTTACTTGTTTGTTGCTTATTGCAAAGGACACACTTGAATCATCTTCTATATGATCTCAAGAGGTGAACTTCTAGGAAGTTTTACACTCCTTCATCCACATCCTTTGTGTTTCAAAACCCCTTTTCACTTGTTGACTTTTAAAAACTTGTAAATACATAGTGTGCAAACATTTTCATGTCTTTTTCAAATTAGAAACCTGGACCTTAAGTCCTTGACTTTTCAAACTTCATTTTCATAACACTTCTTTCTGAATTGAATACTAATCATACTTTGACCATCCTTTTGTGAATACTCATAATCAATTAACTTCACCCATTCAATTGTTTTGTGGCTTTGTCCATTGTTGATATGTTTTCATACATTAGCCATAGGTTTTAATTCTCATAGTGGTTGATGTAAATATCACCACATCCTTAGTAAGTTGATTGTAAGTCTTCCATACTTATTATAGGGTTAACCCCTCACTAGTATGTTGAAGCTATCCTTGCATGGTGGATTGTTGGTCTTGGTTGAGTTTTCTCCCGTTGATAATGAAAAGCCTTAGTGCTCTTGTTTTAAAATGAACCCATTCATATTTTGGAAATCTTTTAGCCGAACTACGGCGTTTTGATCCTTACCTTTCATGGAAGGTACGTAGGCAACGGGTTCATCCGTTCAAACACAAAAATAATAAAAATTGTACATTCTTTTCTCATCTTCCCAATCATGTTTGCACAATATGTCATAAACAAATAAACATTTTTATACAACAAGTGTGAAAAGGGCTCCCTAGGAGTACCTAGGACGTTTTGGGTGCCTAACACCTTCCCATTGCGTAATTTACCCCTTACCCAGACTCTCTGATCTTTTCATTAGTTTTCTATGTGTAAAACTTCTTAGGCTTTTGTTCGCTTTTTAGCCAATCCTTTGGATAAATAAAAGTGCGGTGGCGACTCGATTTCTTTGTATGCTTTGCTTTTGATTTAATCAATAAATCATAAAGTGACGAATACACCGCTACAGATTAGAATTTAATTAACTCTAAAAATTGCTTTCGCCCTGATCTAGAATTAATGTCCAATTTACACTGTCCAGTTAAAAACTCAAACTCTCGTTCTATTGATTTTAACTTCTTTATGTCTTTTACTTTCGTACAAAACCTTGTTATTAAACCTGTAAATTGAGACCGTAAAAAGAGTGATTTTATTTTTAAATGTAATTAAACCAACTTAGTTTTGATTCCTTCATTCCGCTTACTCTACATACCGATACCTAAATAAATTAGCCAGACATGCTTAACAGATCTAAATAATCAACATGCATAAATAATTCCATCTCAGGCAAATAATATAAATAAACAGTAAAGCAGAGCATATATAAATTCAAACAATAATTAAAGAACCTGAATAATTTATAGCAATCTTGAACACTCCACCACAGACCGGTTGGATTTGTTCTTGAATTCTTCAATCGGACGGGAAAATAAAAGTGAAGGAATAAAAGTCTAGGGTCTAACGTAAGGTTAGATCTAGTAAAAGATACACAATAGTTTCCGGTGTAGAAACTATTGTGCGAAAAATTAATTAAGTGCTGAAAGATTAACTGGAAAGGAAAGTAAAAATAAGAATTGCAATTAAAAGCAAAAACAGTAAAGGAAAAATAATGGTATGCTTGCACGGCTGGAAGAAGAAAATTGAACGAAGCGGAGAGTCCCGCAGGGTTTGCCAAAAGCTACTATTTATATTGGTCACTTGTTGTAACTGTTTCCAAAGGTCTTCCGTGTAAAGAGTCTTCACGTTGCAAATGGTCAAGCGTAACAATAGGCCTCAACGTCTTTGTTGCGCTTCTGAAGCCAAAAATATAGGGGAATGGTGTGACGTACGTCACACCATGTGTTACACTCGTAACACAAGTAGGTAGGGCGTGACGCTCGTCACAGCTTGTGTGACGCTCGTCACGGGCGCAGCGCCTTGCTTTTGGGCTGGGCTTTGGCTTGGTGGAATTTGCTTCTTTTCATTTCTTTTTGCACCTCATTTTCTTCCTTTTTCACTTGTGCTTCAAATAAGCTACCTGAGATAAATAGAAAGAAAATACCGAGTAATATCGAATAAAATGAAGTAAATTGAAGTAAATAATAATATAATTTAATTAAGTCGAGTCCTAGAATGTGATATTATTTCATGTTATCACTTGCATATCTATCATATGGAGGGTGTTGGTCATATTCTAAACCTTGGTGTGTCAGCAAGAAATTTATTCTACTAATGGATGTTAGTGAGGTCCTAGAAATGTTTTGGGTGGTGGGCACTCTAGAGGATAAGCGTGACCTTCTATGCAGACTGTTAGCTAACCAGTAGTGCCTAGGAATCCCAGGTGTTCCACTATTGAAATCATAGTAGCACAGTGGAAGGTGATGGGTGAAAGAGCTCAATCAAGTTTATGAGGATCAGAGAGATAGTTACTCATAAGAATTGGTGTATGACAATCTCATGCTAATGGTATCATCTTATTGGAGTAGTACGAGAAAAGTGAAACAGTCGGAGTAGACGCTTGTAGCATATAGAATCAGACCAAGTGAAGTTGATAAGGATATCACTAGATAGACTATAAAAGTTGTCACAATTACTGAAGAATTTATAAGAGAAGAGTCGTCAGTATGGCGTGGAGTCAAAGAATCAGTAAATTATCTTGTGAAGCTCTGAAGAGTGTTGATTATCTAAATCAAAATCATGTGTCGTGGTTATGTTTTATGGACTCGGTATAAAAAGGGTAGTCGTGGTTTCCAGAAGAAAAGTGACCAAATGATTTAGAGCGGTATATCAGATGAATTAAGTGAGAGAAAAGTTAAACGTTAATCCAATATTGGAATAAGAATATGGTTAAGACCATGAAGTATTGAGAGTTCATACAAGAAAGAAGTTTGCCAAGGAAAATAATTTGGAAAAATGAATATGCACTACGCCAAAAATGACTTTTAACAGCGCATCTTAGACAGCGCTTTTAAAAGAAAGCGCTGTCTAAGGTTAAAATTAAAATAAAACACGGAAAATGTTCCAAAAAAATAATGAAAGCGCTGTCTAAGGGGGGTCTTAGACAGCGCTTTCTAAAAGCGCTGTCTAAGACCCCCCCTTAGACAGCGCTTTTAGAAAGCGCTTTTAAATATAGACCTTAGTCAGCGCTGTATAAAGTCTTTAAATTAAAAAAAAAAATTAAAACCAAAAGCGCCGTCTAAAGTCTTTATTCCCTCCATGTCACGAAAAAAAAGTTATTCCCTCCCAAATCCTAAAAATCCTACATTCTTCTCCCAAACCCTCAATCAGAGCTTGCTTCTCTTTCTCCCAAATCCACTCCCCCTTCTTCCAACCCTCAATCAGAGCTTGTTTATCCTGTGTGAAAGATTCTTCCCCTAAACCCCATTATATGTGCGAAAATGGGATCCGAAGCTATGGTTCCAGAATGGGCATCGGAGCCTTGCATAATGGGAATCGACGAAGCCGGAAGAGGTCCCGTTCTTGGTCCTATGGTCTATGGCTGTTTATACTGTCCTCTCTCCTACAAGAAAACCCTAGCTACTTTGAGTTTCGCCGGTACTTTCTCAATCAACTTCATTCTCTTTTTTTTCTGATTATTTTATAATCAATTAAATTGGCACCAATGATTGTTCAAACAGATTCTAAGACTCTGAAGGAAGAGAAGAGGGAGGAATTATTTGAAGCTTTGAAAGGCAACGATTCTATTGGATGGGCTGTTGATGTCATTGATCCAAAGGAACTCTCTGCTAAAATGCTCAAGAAGTAAATCTATAAACCCTAGTTAGTTAGCTTTTGATTTTGTTGTTTTTCTGTTCTGGTGAATTTCAAATTGTTGTTTCTTCCGTTTTGTAACTTTTTGTAACTCTAACAGGAATAAGATAAACTTGAATGAGATATCACATGACTCTGCTATGGGCCTCGTTGATAGGGTCCTCAAAATCGGAGTGCTTCTAACCGAGGTAAAATCGGCTATTGAAAGAGAAAATTGAGGCTTTTGTAACTTTTATTGTTAAAGTACTTGGGTAGTAATGTTAAGCAGATAATTGAATTATTAGAGATGTAATGTAATGTATGATTTGTGCTTTTCAGGTTTATATTGATACGGTCGGAGATCCAGGGAAATATGAGGCAAAAATGTCTAAAAATTTCCCATCTATCAAATTTGTGGTTGCTAAGAAAGCTGATAGTCTTTATCCTGTTGTCAGTGGTGCAAGTATAGCTGCAAAGGTATTTAACTCTCTTCTAAAACTACATCAGTATACTATAATGTTTTATTGTTTACTTAAAATCTTTAATCCAACCTTTCAGGTTACGAGGGACCGAGCTGTAAGAGATTGGGTGCTCGATGAGACTGCTGATAATATACACAGGAACTTTGGTTCTGGATATCCTGCAGGTGAGAGTGTCATGAGTACATCGCATATGATATTGAGTATTATATTGATTTACATTGTAATTATAATAAATATGGTTTTGTTTCTTTGTTAATGTAGATCCCGCAACCAAGTCTTGGCTAGAAAATCACAAACATTCTATCTTCGGTTTTCCAACATTGGTTCGGTTTAGTTGGGGAACTTGCAGCACTTATTTTAAAAGTGGTGCTGAAGTTTTATGGTAAGCATGCTAAATGCTTTCTTAATCTTTACTGAAATCTGTGTATAGCTCGCTTCATAAACATGCTTCCTTCTATTACGAGCTCTCCTTCCCCGGACGAGCTTCCTTCAACTTGTAAAAACTCTCCTTCAACTTTATTTGTTCTCTCTGTATGAATCTAACCCTTTCTTTTTCGCAGGTCTTAAACCCTAACTATTAAAGACTTTGTTTGTTCAAAATTTCTCAAACCTCAAAGAATTTTTGAACCTTTCATTACTAGTAAGTTATTTTTTTCCATTCGGTAATGTTATTCCTAACAAAAAATGGTTATTTCTACTCTAGTTTCTTATTTAATAAATTTTTCTTCTTCTATTTTAAATTTTGCTCTACCTTGCTAATTGGTACTACTTTCCCTATTCTTTCCATGATATTTTCGTTTTGAATGCAGGGGATGAAACATAAAATGAGTGTTAAATTGGTTTTAAATCATAACAAAAGGGTAAAGTAGAATTGATTGTAATAATGCTCCTGACTGTGGGGTTATGCACTTTTGTCTGCTCTCGTTTTGTTCATGTTGGAAGTTTGTTTTGTCTCTAATATATGCTAGTGTCGGGTATAGATGGGTTTTTTGCTATGTTGAGTGTTCTTTTTCTTTAGGGGGGTATTTTGGCTATGTTGTTGCCATTTTTCTTTAGGTGTAAGTGCCAATGTCCGTGGCAAATAGAAGTTTTCTGCAAGGAGACAAAACAGGCAGACAAGAACTGTGATTCAAGGGATCTACATCCATCATTCATTTCGTTGTGGATTTCCTTAGCTTGAGCATGGACTCTAACATAATTTACTGTCAAATTTGTTCCTTTCAGCCTATGGAAATTTATGTTGACGATGAAGCCAAGTTAACCCTTCATGGACTTGTTCAGGTAGGCTTTTTGCAAGTTACTTGCTTATATCTTTTAAAGTTGTCCTCTTAAAATGTCTGGTTTGTATGACTTTTACCTTGTTTGTTGTGGCAGCACTACATCAAATTGAAAGAGGAGGAGAAAAATCGCAAATTGAATGATCTTCTTGATGCCCTAGACTTCAACCAAGTTGTTATCTTTGTGAAAAGTGTTAGTAGAGCAGCTGAGCTGGACAGACTACTCATAGAATGCAATTTTCCATCTATATGCATTCACTCTGGCATGTCCCAGGAAGAAAGGTTTGTTTTATGAGATAACATGGGATGCTTAGGAAGTGTTTTCATTGATGTTTGGTGATTCAAATGGCCAAATTTTGTATGTTTTGTTATTATGTTCTCTTTTCAAAAGTTTTTTGGGATTTAATATACGTTTGTCTATAAGCATTTTTAGTACTCATCAAGGGTATCCGGGATATTATATTTCAAAACAAAATAGCACACTTCTATGAAATTTTTAAATACAAGAGATTTGTTTGATGTTATTACTGAGGAATGAGTGTTTCAATGCTCTAGTGCTATAGCAAAGACCACTTTTGATTTGAAAGAACAAGTTCATATTTGTAAATTTTTTAACTTTTAAAATTATGAATGGCAAATGAAGTTCAGGGGAGAAGTGTTTCTCTTGGTACCTATACCTTAATTGTTTATGGTCAACTTCGTTGCAGTCGGCTTAGTTTATTAATTTGCTGTTTTGTCATTGTCTTCTTTACCCTGTTTCACTGTTACGAAGTCTTGTATGAACAATGACATTTGTGTACAATCTTCAATGATTTTGTAGGTTAAAGCGTTATAGAGGTTTCAAGGAGGGGCATACAAGGATTCTTGTTGCTACAGATTTGGTTGGTAGAGGGATTGACATTGAAC
>NW_026112489.1:0-120036 GCF_024323335.1 Lathyrus oleraceus
AAATGAGAAATACTAGGTTTTAATTCTTGTAAATATAATCTCATTTATATAATGAGGTTGTCATATGCATAATAACATATGAAAATGAGAAATACTAGGTTTTAATTCTTGTAAATATAATCTCATTTATATAATGAGGTTGTCATATGCATATTAACATATGAAAATGAGAAATACTAGGTTTTAATTCTTGTAAATATAATCTCATTTATATAATGAGGTTGTCATATTCATATTAACATATGAAAATGAGAAATACTAGGTTTTAATTCTTGTAAATATAATCTCATTTATATAATGAGGTTGTCAATATGCATATTAACATATGAAAATGAGAATACTAGGTTTTAATTCTTGTAAATATAATCTCATTTATATAATGAGGTTGTAATATGTATATTTACATATGAAAATGAGAAATACTAGGTTTTAATTCTTCTAAATATAATCTCATTTATATAATGAGGTTGTCATATGCATATTAACATATGAAAATGAGAAATACTAGGTTTTAATTCTTGTAAATATAATCTCATTTATATAATGAGGTTGTCATATGCATATTAACATATGAAAATGAGAAATACTAGGTTTTAGTTCTTCTAAATATAATCTCATTTATATAATGAGGTTGTCATATGCATATTAACATATGAAAATGAGAAATACTAGGTTTTAATTCTTGTAAATATAATCTCATTATATAATGAGGTTGTCATATGCATATTAACATATGAAAATGAGAAATACTAGGTTTTAATTCTTGTAAATATAATCTCATGTATATAATGAGGTTGTAAATATGTATATTTACATATGAAAATGAGAAATACTAGGTTTTAATTCTTCTAAATATAATCTCATTTATATAATGAGGTTGTAAATATGTATATTTACATATGAAAATGAGAAATACTAGGTTTTAAATTCTTCTAAAATAATCTCATTTATATAATGAGGTTGTAAATATGTATTTACATATGAAAATGAGAAATACTAGGTTTAATTCTTCTAAAATAATCTCATTTATATAATGAGGTTGTAAATATGTATATTTACATATGAAAATGAGAAATACTAGGTTTAATTCTTGTAAATATAATCTCATTTATATAATGAGGTTGTAAATATGTATATTTACATATGAAAATGAGAAATACTAGGTTTTAAGTCTTGTAAATATAATCTCATTTATATAATGAGGTTGTCATATGCATATTAACATATGAAATGAAATACTAGGTTTTAATTCTTCTAAATAATCTCATTTATATAATGAGGTTGTAAATATGTATATTTACATATGAAAATGAGAAATACTAGGTTTTAATTCTTGTAAATATAATCTCATTTATATAATGAGGTTGTAAATATGTATATTTACATATGAAAATGAGAAATACTAGGTTTTAGTTCTTCTAAATATAATCTCATTTATATAATGAGGTTGTCATATGCATATTAACATATGAAAATGAGAAATACTAGGTTTTAATTCTTCTAAATATAATCTCATTTATATAATGAGGTTGTAAATATGTATATTTACATATGAAAATGAGAAATACTAGGTTTTAAGTCTTGTAAATATAATCTCATTTATATAATGAGGTTGTCATATGCATATTAACATATGAAAATGAGAAATACTAGGTTTGAATTCTTGTAAATATAATCTCATGTATATAATGAGGTTGAAAATATGTATACTTACATATAAAAATGAGAAATACTAAGTTTTAATTCTTGTAAATATAATCTCATTTATATAATGGGGTTGTCATATGCATATTAACATATGAAAATGAGAAATACTAGGTTTTAATTCTTGTAAATATAATATCATTTATATAATGAGGTTGTAAATATGTATATTTACATATGCAAATGAGAAATACTAGGTTTTAATTCTTCTAAATATAATCTCATTTATATAATGAGGTTGTCATATGCATATTAACATATGAAAATGAGAAATACTAGGTTTTAATTCTTGTAAATATAATCTCATTTATATAATGAGGTTGTCATATGCATATTTACATATGAAAATGAGAAATACTAGGTTTTAATTCTTCTAAATATAATCTCATTTATATAATGAGGTTGTCATATGCATATTTACATATGAAAATGAGAAATACTAGGTTTTAATTCTTGTAAATATAATCTCATTTATATAATGAGGTTGTAAATATGCATATTAACATATGAAAATGAGAAATACTAGGTTTTAATTCTTATAAATATAATCTCATTATATAATGAGGTTGTCATATGTATACTTACATATGAAAATGAGAAATACTAGGTTTTAATTCTTGTAAATATAATCTCATTTATATAATGAGGTTGTAAATATGTATATTTACATATGCAAATGAGAAATACTAGGTTTTAATTCTTCTAAATATAATCTCATTTATATAATGAGGTTGTAAATATGTATATTAACATATGAAAATGAGAAATACTAGGTTTTAATTCTTCTAAATATAATCTCATTTATATAATGAGGTTGTCATATGCATATTAACATATGAAAATGAGAAATACTAGGTTTTATTTCTTCTAAATATAATCTCATTTATATAATGAGGTTGTAAATATGTATATTTACATATGAAAATGAGAAATACTAGGTTTTAATTCTTGTAAATATAATCTCATTTATATAATGAGGTTGTCATATGCATATTAACATATGAAAATGAGAAATACTAGGTTTTAATTCTTGTAAATATATCTCATTTATATAATGAGGTTTAAATATGTATATTTACATATGCAAATGAGAAATACTAGGTTTTAATTCTTCTAAATATAATCTCATTTATATAATGAGGTTGTCATATGCATATTAACATATGAAAATGAGAAATACTAGGTTTTAAGTCTTGTAAATATAATCTCATTTATATAATGAGGTTGTCATATGCATATTAACATATGAAAATGAGAAATACTAGGTTTGAATTCTTGTAAATATAATCTCATTATATAATGAGGTTGTAAATATGTATACTTACATATAAAATGAGAAATACTAGGTTTTAATTCTTGTAAATATAATCTCATTTATATAATGAGGTTGTCATATGCATATTAACATATGAAAATGAGAAATACTAGGTTTTAATTCTTGTAAATATAATCTCATTTATATAATGAGGTTGTAAATATGTATATTTACATATGCAAATGAGAAATACTAGGTTTTAATTCTTCTAAATATAATCTCATTTATATAATGAGGTTGTCATATGCATATTAACATATGAAAATGAGAAATACTAGGTTTTAATTCTTGTAAATATAATCTCATTTATATAATGAGGTTGTCATATGCATATTAACATATGAAAATGAGAAAGACTAGGTTTTAATTCTTGTAAATATAATCTCATTTATATAATGAGGTTGTAAATATGTATATTTACATATGAAAATGAGAAATACTAGGTTTTAATTCTTCTAAATATAATCTCATTTATATAATGAGGTTGTCATATGCATATTAACATATGAAAATGAGAAATACTAGGTTTTAATTCTTGTAAATATAATCTCATGTATATAATGAGGTTGTAAATATGTATACATACATATGAAAATGAGAAAGACTAGGTTTTAATTCTTGTAAATATAATCTCATTTATATAATGAGGTTGTCATATGCATATTAACATATGAAAATGAGAAATACTAGGTTTTAATTCTTGTAAATATAATCTCATTTATATAATGAGGTTGTAATATGTATATTTACATATGAAAATGAGAAATACTAGGTTTTAATTCTTCTAAATATAATCTCATTTATATAATGAGGTTGTCATATGCATATTAACATATGAAAATGAGAAATACTAGGTTTTAATTCTTGTAAATATAATCTCATTTATATAATGAGGTTGTCATATGCATATTAACATATGAAATGAGAAATACTAGGTTTTAATTCTTGTAAATATAATCTCATTTATATAATGAGGTTGTAAATATGTATATTAACATATGAAATGAGAAATACTAGGTTTTAATTCTTGTAAATATAATCTCATTTATATAATGAGGTTGTAAATATGTATATTTACATATGAAAATGAGAAATACTAGGTTTTAATTCTTCTAAATATAATCTCATTTATATAATGAGGTTGTAAATATGTATATTTACATATGAAAATGAGAAATACTAGGTTTTAATTCTTCTAAATATAATCTCATTTATATAATGAGGTTGTAAATATGTATATTTACATATGAAAATGAGAAATACTAGGTTTTAATTCTTGTAAATATAATCTCATTTATATAATGAGGTTGTAAATATGTATATCTACATATGCAAATGAGAAATACTAGGTTTTAATTCTTCTAAATATAATCTCATTTATATAATGAGGTTGTAAATATGTATATTTATATATGAAAATGAGAAATACTAGGTTTTAATTCTTCTAAATATAATCTCATTTATATAATGAGGTTGTAAATATGTATATTTACATATGAAAATGAGAAATACTAGGTTTTAATTCTTGTAAATATAATCTCATTTATATAATGAGGTTGTAAATATGTATATTACATATGAAAATGAGAAATACTAGGTTTTAATTCTTCTAAATATAATCTCATTTATATAATGAGGTTGTCATATGCATATTAACATATGAAAATGAGAAATACTAGGTTTTAATCTTGTAAATATAATCTCATTTATATAATGAGGTTGTCATATGCATATTAACATATGAAAATGAGAAATACTAGGTTTTAATTCTTGTAAATATAATCTCATTTATATAATGAGGTTGTAAATATGTATATTTACATATGAAAATGAGAAATACTAGGTTTTAATTCTTCTAAATATAATCTCATTTATATAATGAGGTTGTAAATATGTATATTTACATATGAAAATGAGAAATACTAGGTTTTAATTCTTGTAAATATAATCTCATTTATATAATGAGGTTGTAAATATGTATATTACATATGAAATGAGAAATACTAGGTTTTAATTCTTCTAAATATAATCTCATTTATATAATGAGGTTGTAAATATGTATATTTACATATGAAAATGAGAAATACTAGGTTTTAATTCTTCTAAATATAATCTCATTTATATAATGAGGTTGTAAATATGTATATTTACATATGAAAATGAGAAATACTAGGTTTTAATTCTTGTAAATATAATCTCATTTATATAATGAGGTTGTAAATATGTATATTACATATGCAAATGAGAAATACTAGGTTTTAATTCTTCTAAATATAATCTCATTTATATAATGAGGTTGTCATATGCATATTAACATATGAAAATGAGAAATACTAGGTTTTAATTCTTGTAAATATAATCTCATTTATATAATGAGGTTGTCATATGCATATTAACATATGAAAATGAGAAATACTAGGTTTTAATTCTTCTAAATATAATCTCATTTATATAATGAGGTTGTAAATATGTATATTTACATATGAAAATGAGAAATACTAGGTTTTAATTCTTCTAAATATAATCTCATTTATATAATGAGGTTGTAAATATGTATATTTACATATGAAAATGAGAAATACTAGGTTTTAATTCTTCTAAATATAATCTCATTTATATAATGAGGTTGTCATATGCATATTAACATATGAAAATGAGAAATACTAGGTTTTAATTCTTGTAAATATAATCTCATTTATATAATGAGGTTGTAAATATGTATATTTACATATGAAAATGAGAAATACTAGGTTTTAATTCTTCTAAATATAATCTCATTTATATAATGAGGTTGTCATATGCATATTAACATATGAAAATGAGAAATACTAGGTTTTAATTCTTGTAAATATAATCTCATTTATATAATGAGGTTGTCATATGCATATTAACATATGAAAATGAGAAATACTAGGTTTTAATTCTTGTAAATATAATCTCATTTATATAATGAGGTTGTAAATATGTATATTTACATATGAAAATGAGAAATACTAGGTTTTAATTCTTCTAAATATAATCTCATTTATATAATGAGGTTGTAAATATGCATATTTACATATGAAAATGAGAAATACTAGGTTTTAATTCTTCTAAATATAATCTCATTTATATAATGAGGTTGTAAATATGTATATTTACATATGAAAATGAGAAATACTAGGTTTTAATTCTTCTAAATATAATCTCATTTATATAATGAGGTTGTAAATATGTATATTTACATATGAAAATGAGAAATACTAGGTTTTAATTCTTCTAAATATAATCTCATTTATATAATGAGGTTGTCATATGCATATTAACATATGAAAATGAGAAATACTAGGTTTTAATTCTTGTAAATATAATCTCATTTATATAATGAGGTTGTAAATATGTATATTACATATGAAAATGAGAAATACTAGGTTTTAATTCTTGTAAATATAATCTCATTTATATAATGAGGTTGTAATATGTATATTTACATATGAAATGAGAAATACTAGGTTTTAATTCTTGTAAATATAATCTCATTTATATAATGAGGTTGTCATATGCATATTAACATATGAAAATGAGAAATACTAGGTTTTAATTCTTGTAAATATAATCTCATTTATAATGAGGTTGTAAATATGTATATTTACATATGAAAATGAGAAATACTAGGTTTTAATTCTTCTAAATATAATCTCATTTATATAATGAGGTTGTAAATATGTATATTTACATATGAAAATGAGAAATACTAGGTTTTAATTCTTCTAAATATAATCTCATTTATATAATGAGGTTGTCATATGCATATTAACATATGAAAATGAGAAATACTAGGTTTTAATTCTTCTAAATATAATCTCATTTATATAATGAGGTTGTAAATATGTATATTTACATATGAAAATGAGAAATACTAGGTTTTAATTCTTGTAAATATAATCTCATTTATATAATGAGGTTGTAAATATGTATATTTACATATGAAAATGAGAAATACTAGGTTTTAATTCTTCTAAATATAATCTCATTTATATAATGAGGTTGTAAATATGTATATTTACATATGAAAATGAGAAATACTAGGTTTTAATTCTTCTAAATATAATCTCATTTATATAATGAGGTTGTAATATGTATATTTACATATGAAAATGAGAAATACTAGGTTTTAATTCTTGTAAATATAATCTCATTTATATAATGAGGTTGTAAATATGTATATTTACATATGCAAATGAGAAATACTAGGTTTTAATTCTTCTAAATATAATCTCATTTATATAATGAGGTTGTCATATGCATATTAACATATGAAAATGAGAAATACTAGGTTTTAATTCTTGTAAATATAATCTCATTTATATAATGAGGTTGTCATATGCATATTAACATATGAAAATGAGAAATACTAGGTTTTAATTCTTGTAAATATAATCTCATTTATATAATGAGGTTGTAAATATGTATATTTACATATGAAAATGAGAAATACTAGGTTTTAATTCTTCTAAATATAATCTCATTTATATAATGAGGTTGTAAATATGTATATTTACATATGAAAATGAGAAATACTAGGTTTTAATTCTTCTAAATATAATCTCATTTATATAATGAGGTTGTAAATATGTATATTTACATATGAAAATGAGAAATACTAGGTTTTAATTCTTCTAAATATAATCTCATTTATATAATGAGGTTGTCATATGTATATTTACATATGAAAATGAGAAATACTAGGTTTTAATTCTTGTAAATATAATCTCATTTATATAATGAGGTTGTAAATATGTATATTACATATGAAAATGAGAAATACTAGGTTTTAATTCTTCTAAATATAATCTCATTTATATAATGAGGTTGTCATATGCATATTAACATATGAAAATGAGAAATACTAGGTTTTAATTCTTGTAAATATAATCTCATTTATATAATGAGGTTGTCATATGCATATTAACATATGAAAATGAGAAATACTAGGTTTTAATTCTTGTAAATATAATCTCATTTATATAATGAGGTTGTAAATATGTATATTTACATATGAAAATGAGAAATACTAGGTTTTAATTCTTGTAAATATAATCTCATTTATATAATGAGGTTGTAATATGTATATTTACATATGAAAATGAGAAATACTAGGTTTTAATTCTTCTAAATATAATCTCATTTATATAATGAGGTTGTAATATGTATATTTACATATGAAAATGAGAAATACTAGGTTTTAATTCTTCTAAATATAATCTCATTTATATAATGAGGTTGTCATATGCATATTAACATATGAAAATGAGAAATACTAGGTTTTAATTCTTGTAAATATAATCTCATTTATATAATGAGGTTGTCATATGCATATTAACATATGAAAATGAGAAATACTAGGTTTTAATTCTTGTAAATATATCTCATTTATATAATGAGGTTGTCATATGCATATTAACATATGAAAATGAGAAATACTAGGTTTTAATTCTTGTAAATATAATCTCATTTATATAATGAGGTTGTCATATGCATATTAACATATGAAAATGAGAAATACTAGGTTTTAATTCTTGTAAATATAATCTCATTTATATAATGAGGTTGTAAATATGTATATTTACATATGAAAATGAGAAATACTAGGTTTTAATTCTTCTAAATATAATCTCATTTATATAATGAGGTTGTAAATATGTATATTTACATATGAAAATGAGAAATACTAGGTTTTAATTCTTCTAAATATAATCTCATTTATATAATGAGGTTGTAAATATGTATATTTACATATGAAAATGAGAAATACTAGGTTTTAATTCTTCTAAATATAATCTCATTTATATAATGAGGTTGTAAATATGTATATTTACATATGAAAATGAGAAATACTAGGTTTTAATTCTTGTAAATATAATCTCATTTATATAATGAGGTTGTAAATATGTATATTTACATATGAAAATGAGAAATACTAGGTTTTAATTCTTGTAAATATAATCTCATTTATATAATGAGGTTGTCATATGCATATTAACATATGAAAATGAGAAATACTAGGTTTTAATTCTTCTAAATATAATCTCATTTATATAATGAGGTTGTAATATGTATATTTACATATGAAAATGAGAAATACTAGGTTTTAATTCTTGTAAATATAATCTCATTTATATAATGAGGTTGTAAATATGTATATTTACATATGAAAATGAGAAATACTAGGTTTTAATTCTTCTAAATATAATCTCATTTATATAATGAGGTTGTCATATGCATATTAACATATGAAAATGAGAAATACTAGGTTTTAATTCTTCTAAATATAATCTCATTTATATAATGAGGTTGTAAATATGTATATTTACATATGAAAATGAGAAATACTAGGTTTTAATTCTTGTAAATATAATCTCATTTATATAATGAGGTTGTCATATGCATATTAACATATGAAAATGAGAAATACTAGGTTTTAATTCTTGTAAATATAATCTCATTTATATAATGAGGTTGTAAATATGTATATTACATATGAAAATGAGAAATACTAGGTTTTAATTCTTGTAAATATAATCTCATTTATATAATGGGGTTGTCATATGCATATTAACATATGAAAATGAGAAATAGAAGGTTTTAATTCTTGTAAATATAATGAGGTTGTCATATGCATAATAACATATGAAAATGAGAAATACTAGGTTTTAGTTCTTCTAAATATAATCTCATTTATATAATGAGGTTGTCATATGCATATTAACATATGAAAATGAGAAATACTAGGTTTTAATTCTTGTAAATATAATCTCATTTATATAATGAGGTTGTCATATGCATATTAACATATGAAAATGAGAAATACTAGGTTTTAATTCTTGTAAATATAATCTCATTTATATAATGAGGTTGTAAATATGTATATTTACATATGAAAATGAGAAATACTAGGTTTTAATTCTTCTAAATATAATCTCATTTATATAATGAGGTTGTAAATATGCATATTAACATATGAAAATGAGAAATACTAGGTTTTAATTCTTGTAAATATAATCTCATTTATATAATGAGGTTGTAAATATGTATATTTACATATGAAAATGAGAAATACTAGGTTTTAATTCTTGTAAATATAATCTCATTTATATAATGAGGTTGTAAATATGCATATTAACATATGAAAATGAGAAATACTAGGTTTTAATTCTTGTAAATATAATCTCATTTATATAATGAGGTTGTAAATATGTATATTTACATATGAAAATGAGAAATACTAGGTTTTAATTCTTCTAAATATAATCTCATTTATATAATGAGGTTGTCATATGCATATTAACATATGAAAATGAGAAATACTAGGTTTTAATTCTTGTAAATATAATCTCATTTATATAATGAGGTTGTAAATATGTATATTTACATATGAAAATGAGAAATACTAGGTTTTAATTCTTCTAAATATAATCTCATTTATATAATGAGGTTGTCATATGCATATTAACATATGAAAATGAGAAATACTAGGTTTTAATTCTTGTAAATATAATCTCATTTATATAATGAGGTTGTCATATGCATATTAACATATGAAAATGAGAAATACTAGGTTTTAATTCTTGTAAATATAATCTCATTTATATAATGAGGTTGTAATATGTATATTTACATATGAAAATGAGAAATACTAGGTTTTAATTCTTCTAAATATAATCTCATTTATATAATGAGGTTGTAAATATGCATATTTACATATGAAAATGAGAAATACTAGGTTTTAATTCTTCTAAATATAATCTCATTTATATAATGAGGTTGTAAATATGTATATTTACATATGAAAATGAGAAATACTAGGTTTTAATTCTTCTAAATATAATCTCATTTATATAATGAGGTTGTAAATATGTATATTTACATATGAAAATGAGAAATACTAGGTTTTAATTCTTCTAAATATAATCTCATTTATATAATGAGGTTGTCATATGCATATTAACATATGAAAATGAGAAATACTAGGTTTTAATTCTTGTAAATATAATCTCATTTATATAATGAGGTTGTAAATATGTATATTTACATATGAAAATGAGAAATACTAGGTTTTAATTCTTCTAAATATAATCTCATTTATATAATGAGGTTGTAAATATGTATATTTACATATGAAAATGAGAAATACTAGGTTTTAATTCTTCTAAATATAATCTCATTTATATAATGAGGTTGTCATATGCATATTAACATATGAAAATGAGAAATACTAGGTTTTAATTCTTCTAAATATAATCTCATTTATATAATGAGGTTGTAAATATGTATATTTACATATGAAAATGAGAAATACTAGGTTTTAATTCTTCTAAATATAATCTCATTTATATAATGAGGTTGTAAATATGTATATTTACATATGAAAATGAGAAATACTAGGTTTTAATTCTTCTAAATATAATCTCATTTATATAATGAGGTTGTAAATATGTATATTTACATATGAAAATGAGAAATACTAGGTTTTAATTCTTCTAAATATAATCTCATTTATATAATGAGGTTGTAAATATGTATATTTACATATGAAAATGAGAAATACTAGGTTTTAATTCTTGTAAATATAATCTCATTTATATAATGAGGTTGTAAATATGTATATTACATATGAAAATGAGAAATACTAGGTTTTAATTCTTCTAAATATAATCTCATTTATATAATGAGGTTGTCATATGCATATTAACATATGAAAATGAGAAATACTAGGTTTTAATTCTTGTAAATATAATCTCATTTATATAATGAGGTTGTCATATGCATATTAACATATGAAAATGAGAAATACTAGGTTTTAATTCTTGTAAATATAATCTCATTTATATAATGAGGTTGTAAATATGTATATTTACATATGAAAATGAGAAATACTAGGTTTTAATTCTTCTAAATATAATCTCATTTATATAATGAGGTTGTAAATATGTATATTTACATATGAAAATGAGAAATACTAGGTTTTAATTCTTCTAAATATAATCTCATTTATATAATGAGGTTGTAAATATGTATATTTACATATGAAAATGAGAAATACTAGGTTTTAATTCTTCTAAATATAATCTCATTTATATAATGAGGTTGTCATATGTATATTTACATATGAAAATGAGAAATACTAGGTTTTAATTCTTGTAAATATAATCTCATTTATATAATGAGGTTGTAAATATGTATATTACATATGAAATGAGAAATACTAGGTTTTAATTCTTCTAAATATAATCTCATTTATATAATGAGGTTGTCATATGCATATTAACATATGAAAATGAGAAATACTAGGTTTTAATTCTTGTAAATATAATCTCATTTATATAATGAGGTTGTCATATGCATATTAACATATGAAAATGAGAAATACTAGGTTTTAATTCTTGTAAATATAATCTCATTTATATAATGAGGTTGTAAATATGTATATTTACATATGAAAATGAGAAATACTAGGTTTTAATTCTTCTAAATATAATCTCATTTATATAATGAGGTTGTAAATATGTATATTTACATATGAAAATGAGAAATACTAGGTTTTAATTCTTCTAAATATAATCTCATTTATATAATGAGGTTGTAAATATGTATATTTACATATGCAAATGAGAAATACTAGGTTTTAATTCTTCTAAATATAATCTCATTTATATAATGAGGTTGTCATATGCATATTAACATATGAAAATGAGAAATACTAGGTTTTAATTCTTGTAAATATAATCTCATTTATATAATGAGGTTGTCATATGCATATTAACATATGAAAATGAGAAATACTAGGTTTTAATTCTTGTAAATATATCTCATTTATATAATGAGGTTGTCATATGCATATTAACATATGAAAATGAGAAATACTAGGTTTTAATTCTTGTAAATATAATCTCATTTATATAATGAGGTTGTCATATGCATATTAACATATGAAAATGAGAAATACTAGGTTTTAATTCTTGTAAATATAATCTCATTTATATAATGAGGTTGTAAATATGTATATTTACATATGAAAATGAGAAATACTAGGTTTTAATTCTTCTAAATATAATCTCATTTATATAATGAGGTTGTAAATATGTATATTTACATATGAAAATGAGAAATACTAGGTTTTAATTCTTCTAAATATAATCTCATTTATATAATGAGGTTGTAAATATGTATATTTACATATGAAAATGAGAAATACTAGGTTTTAATTCTTCTAAATATAATCTCATTTATATAATGAGGTTGTCATATGCATATTAACATATGAAAATGAGAAATACTAGGTTTTAATTCTTGTAAATATAATCTCATTTATATAATGAGGTTGTCATATGCATATTAACATATGAAAATGAGAAATACTAGGTTTTAATTCTTGTAAATATAATCTCATTTATATAATGAGGTTGTCATATGCATATTAACATATGAAAATGAGAAATACTAGGTTTTAATTCTTGTAAATATAATCTCATTTATATAATGAGGTTGTCATATGCATATTAACATATGAAAATGAGAAATACTAGGTTTTAATTCTTGTAAATATAATCTCATTTATATAATGAGGTTGTAATATGTATATTTACATATGAAAATGAGAAATACTAGGTTTTAATTCTTCTAAATATAATCTCATTTATATAATGAGGTTGTCATATGCATATTAACATATGAAAATGAGAAATACTAGGTTTTAATTCTTGTAAATATAATCTCATTTATATAATGAGGTTGTCATATGCATATTAACATATGAAAATGAGAAATACTAGGTTTTAATTCTTCTAAATATAATCTCATTTATATAATGAGGTTGTCATATGCATATTAACATATGAAAATGAGAAATACTAGGTTTTAATTCTTGTAAATATAATCTCATTTATATAATGAGGTTGTCATATGCATATTAACATATGAAAATGAGAAATACTAGGTTTTAATTCTTGTAAATATAATCTCATTTATATAATGAGGTTGTAAATATGTATATTTACATATGAAAATGAGAAATACTAGGTTTTAATTCTTCTAAATATAATCTCATTTATATAATGAGGTTGTAAATATGTATATTTACATATGAAAATGAGAAATACTAGGTTTTAATTCTTCTAAATATAATCTCATTTATATAATGAGGTTGTAAATATGTATATTTACATATGAAAATGAGAAATACTAGGTTTTAATTCTTCTAAATATAATCTCATTTATATAATGAGGTTGTAAATATGTATATTTACATATGAAAATGAGAAATACTAGGTTTTAATTCTTCTAAATATAATCTCATTTATATAATGAGGTTGTAAATATGTATATTTACATATGAAAATGAGAAATACTAGGTTTTAATTCTTCTAAATATAATCTCATTTATATAATGAGGTTGTCATATGCATATTAACATATGAAAATGAGAAATACTAGGTTTTAATTCTTGTAAATATAATCTCATTTATATAATGAGGTTGTAAATATGTATATTTACATATGAAAATGAGAAATACTAGGTTTTAATTCTTCTAAATATAATCTCATTTATATAATGAGGTTGTCATATGCATATTAACATATGAAAATGAGAAATACTAGGTTTTAATTCTTGTAAATATAATCTCATTTATATAATGAGGTTGTCATATGCATATTAACATATGAAAATGAGAAATACTAGGTTTTAATTCTTGTAAATATAATCTCATTTATATAATGAGGTTGTAAATATGTATATTTACATATGAAAATGAGAAATACTAGGTTTTAATTCTTCTAAATATAATCTCATTTATATAATGAGGTTGTAAATATGCATATTTACATATGAAAATGAGAAATACTAGGTTTTAATTCTTCTAAATATAATCTCATTTATATAATGAGGTTGTAAATATGTATATTTACATATGAAAATGAGAAATACTAGGTTTTAATTCTTCTAAATATAATCTCATTTATATAATGAGGTTGTAAATATGTATATTTACATATGAAAATGAGAAATACTAGGTTTTAATTCTTCTAAATATAATCTCATTTATATAATGAGGTTGTCATATGCATATTAACATATGAAAATGAGAAATACTAGGTTTTAATTCTTGTAAATATAATCTCATTTATATAATGAGGTTGTAAATATGTATATTTACATATGAAAATGAGAAATACTAGGTTTTAATTCTTCTAAATATAATCTCATTTATATAATGAGGTTGTAAATATGTATATTTACATATGAAAATGAGAAATACTAGGTTTTAATTCTTCTAAATATAATCTCATTTATATAATGAGGTTGTCATATGCATATTAACATATGAAAATGAGAAATACTAGGTTTTAATTCTTCTAAATATAATCTCATTTATATAATGAGGTTGTAAATATGTATATTTACATATGAAAATGAGAAATACTAGGTTTTAATTCTTCTAAATATAATCTCATTTATATAATGAGGTTGTAAATATGTATATTTACATATGAAAATGAGAAATACTAGGTTTTAATTCTTGTAAATATAATCTCATTTATATAATGAGGTTGTCATATGCATATTAACATATGAAAATGAGAAATACTAGGTTTTAATTCTTGTAAATATAATCTCATTTATATAATGAGGTTGTAAATATGTATATTTACATATAAAAATGAGAAATACTAGGTTTTAATTCTTGTAAATATAATCTCATTTATATAATGAGGTTGTCATATGCATATTAACATATGAAAATGAGAAATACTAGGTTTTAATTCTTGTAAATATAATCTCATTTATATAATGAGGTTGTAAATATGTATATTTACATATGAAAATGAGAAATACTAGGTTTTAATTCTTCTAAATATAATCTCATTTATATAATGAGGTTGTCATATGCATATTAACATATGAAAATGAGAAATACTAGGTTTTAATTCTTGTAAATATAATCTCATTTATATAATGAGGTTGTCATATGCATATTTACATATGAAAATGAGAAATACTAGGTTTTAATTCTTCTAAATATAATCTCATTTATATAATGAGGTTGTAAATATGCATATTTACATATGAAAATGAGAAATACTAGGTTTTAATTCTTGTAAATATAATCTCATTTATATAATGAGGTTGTAAATATGCATATTAACATATGAAAATGAGAAATACTAGGTTTTAATTCTTGTAAATATAATCTCATTTATATAATGAGGTTGTCATATGTATACTTACATATGAAAATGAGAAATACTAGGTTTTAATTCTTGTAAATATAATCTCATTTATATAATGAGGTTGTAAATATGTATATTTACATATGAAAATGAGAAATACTAGGTTTTAATTCTTCTAAATATAATCTCATTTATATAATGAGGTTGTAAATATGTATATTAACATATGAAAATGAGAAATACTAGGTTTTAATTCTTCTAAATATAATCTCATTTATATAATGAGGTTGTCATATGCATATTAACATATGAAAATGAGAAATACTAGGTTTTAATTCTTCTAAATATAATCTCATTTATATAATGAGGTTGTAAATATGTATATTTACATATGAAAATGAGAAATACTAGGTTTTAATTCTTCTAAATATAATCTCATTTATATAATGAGGTTGTCATATGCATATTAACATATGAAAATGAGAAATACTAGGTTTTAATTCTTGTAAATATAATCTCATTTATATAATGAGGTTGTATATATGTATATTTACATATGAAAATGAGAAATACTAGGTTTTAATTCTTCTAAATATAATCTCATTTATATAATGAGGTTGTCATATGCATATTAACATATGAAAATGAGAAATACTAGGTTTTAATTCTTGTAAATATAATCTCATTTATATAATGAGGTTGTCATATGCATATTAACATATGAAAATGAGAAATACTAGGTTTTAATTCTTGTAAATATAATCTCATTTATATAATGAGGTTGTAAATATGTATATTTACATATGAAAATGAGAAATACTAGGTTTTAATTCTTGTAAATATAATCTCATTTATATAATGAGGTTGTCATATGCATATTAACATATGAAAATGAGAAATACTAGGTTTTAATTCTTGTAAATATAATCTCATTTATATAATGAGGTTGTAAATATGTATATTTACATATGCAAATGAGAAATACTAGGTTTTAATTCTTCTAAATATAATCTCATTTATATAATGAGGTTGTCATATGCATATTAACATATGAAAATGAGAAATACTAGGTTTTAATTCTTGTAAATATAATCTCATTTATATAATGAGGTTGTCATATGCATATTAACATATGAAAATGAGAAATACTAGGTTTTAATTCTTGTAAATATAATCTCATTTATATAATGAGGTTGTAAATATGTATATTTACATATGAAAATGAGAAATACTAGGTTTTAATTCTTCTAAATATAATCTCATTTATATAATGAGGTTGTCATATGCATATTAACATATGAAAATGAGAAATACTAGGTTTTAATTCTTGTAAATATAATCTCATTTATATAATGAGGTTGTAAATATGTATATTTACATATGAAAATGAGAAATACTAGGTTTTAATTCTTGTAAATATAATCTCATTTATATAATGAGGTTGTCATATGCATATTAACATATGAAAATGAGAAATACTAGGTTTTAATTCTTGTAAATATAATCTCATTTATATAATGAGGTTGTAAATATGTATATTTACATATGAAAATGAGAAATACTAGGTTTTAATTCTTCTAAATATAATCTCATTTATATAATGAGGTTGTCATATGCATATTAACATATGAAAATGAGAAATACTAGGTTTTAATTCTTGTAAATATAATCTCATTTATATAATGAGGTTGTCATATGCATATTAACATATGAAAATGAGAAATACTAGGTTTTAAATCTTCTAAATATAATCTCATTTATATAATGAGGTTGTAAATATGTATATTAACATATGAAAATGAGAAATACTAGGTTTTAATTCTTGTAAATATAATCTCATTTATATAATGAGGTTGTAAATATGTATATTTACATATGAAAATGAGAAATACTAGGTTTTAATTCTTCTAAATATAATCTCATTTATATAATGAGGTTGTAAATATGTATATTTACATATGAAAATGAGAAATACTAGGTTTTAATTCTTCTAAATATAATCTCATTTATATAATGAGGTTGTAAATATGTATATTTACATATGAAAATGAGAAATACTAGGTTTTAATTCTTGTAAATATAATCTCATTTATATAATGAGGTTGTAAATATGTATATTTACATATGAAAATGAGAAATACTAGGTTTTAATTCTTCTAAATATAATCTCATTTATATAATGAGGTTGTAAATATGTATATTTACATATGAAAATGAGAAATACTAGGTTTTAATTCTTCTAAATATAATCTCATTTATATAATGAGGTTGTAAATATGTATATTTACATATGAAAATGAGAAATACTAGGTTTTAATTCTTGTAAATATAATCTCATTTATATAATGAGGTTGTAAATATGTATATTTACATATGAAAATGAGAAATACTAGGTTTTAATTCTTCTAAATATAATCTCATTTATATAATGAGGTTGTCATATGCATATTTACATATGAAAATGAGAAATACTAGGTTTTAATTCTTGTAAATATAATCTCATTTATATAATGAGGTTGTCATATGCATATTAACATATGAAAATGAGAAATACTAGGTTTTAATTCTTGTAAATATAATCTCATTTATATAATGAGGTTGTAAATATGTATATTTACATATGAAAATGAGAAATACTAGGTTTTAATTCTTCTAAATATAATCTCATTTATATAATGAGGTTGTAAATATGTATATTTACATATGAAAATGAGAAATACTAGGTTTTAATTCTTGTAAATATAATCTCATTTATATAATGAGGTTGTAAATATGTATATTTACATATGAAAATGAGAAATACTAGGTTTTAATTCTTCTAAATATAATCTCATTTATATAATGAGGTTGTAAATATGTATATTTACATATGAAAATGAGAAATACTAGGTTTTAATTCTTCTAAATATAATCTCATTTATATAATGAGGTTGTAAATATGTATATTTACATATGAAAATGAGAAATACTAGGTTTTAATTCTTGTAAATATAATCTCATTTATATAATGAGGTTGTAAATATGTATATTACATATGAAAATGAGAAATACTAGGTTTTAATTCTTCTAAATATAATCTCATTTATATAATGAGGTTGTCATATGCATATTAACATATGAAAATGAGAAATACTAGGTTTTAATTCTTGTAAATATAATCTCATTTATATAATGAGGTTGTCATATGCATATTAACATATGAAAATGAGAAATACTAGGTTTTAATTCTTCTAAATATAATCTCATTTATATAATGAGGTTGTAAATATGTATATTTACATATGAAAATGAGAAATACTAGGTTTTAATTCTTCTAAATATAATCTCATTTATATAATGAGGTTGTAAATATGTATATTTACATATGAAAATGAGAAATACTAGGTTTTAATTCTTCTAAATATAATCTCATTTATATAATGAGGTTGTCATATGCATATTAACATATGAAAATGAGAAATACTAGGTTTTAATTCTTGTAAATATAATCTCATTTATATAATGAGGTTGTAAATATGTATATTTACATATGAAAATGAGAAATACTAGGTTTTAATTCTTCTAAATATAATCTCATTTATATAATGAGGTTGTCATATGCATATTAACATATGAAAATGAGAAATACTAGGTTTTAATTCTTGTAAATATAATCTCATTTATATAATGAGGTTGTCATATGCATATTAACATATGAAAATGAGAAATACTAGGTTTTAATTCTTGTAAATATAATCTCATTTATATAATGAGGTTGTAAATATGTATATTTACATATGAAAATGAGAAATACTAGGTTTTAATTCTTCTAAATATAATCTCATTTATATAATGAGGTTGTAAATATGCATATTTACATATGAAAATGAGAAATACTAGGTTTTAATTCTTCTAAATATAATCTCATTTATATAATGAGGTTGTAAATATGTATTTTACATATGAAAATGAGAAATACTAGGTTTTAATTCTTCTAAATATAATCTCATTTATATAATGAGGTTGTAAATATGTATATTTACATATGAAAATGAGAAATACTAGGTTTTAATTCTTCTAAATATAATCTCATTTATATAATGAGGTTGTCATATGCATATTAACATATGAAAATGAGAAATACTAGGTTTTAATTCTTGTAAATATAATCTCATTTATATAATGAGGTTGTAAATATGTATATTTACATATGAAAATGAGAAATACTAGGTTTTAATTCTTGTAAATATAATCTCATTTATATAATGAGGTTGTAAATATGTATATTTACATATGAAAATGAGAAATACTAGGTTTTAATTCTTGTAAATATAATCTCATTTATATAATGAGGTTGTCATATGCATATTAACATATGAAAATGAGAAATACTAGGTTTTAATTCTTGTAAATATAATCTCATTTATATAATGAGGTTGTAAATATGTATATTTACATATGAAAATGAGAAATACTAGGTTTTAATTCTTCTAAATATAATCTCATTTATATAATGAGGTTGTAAATATGTATATTTACATATGAAAATGAGAAATACTAGGTTTTAATTCTTCTAAATATAATCTCATTTATATAATGAGGTTGTCATATGCATATTAACATATGAAAATGAGAAATACTAGGTTTTAATTCTTCTAAATATAATCTCATTTATATAATGAGGTTGTAAATATGTATATTTACATATGAAAATGAGAAATACTAGGTTTTAATTCTTCTAAATATAATCTCATTTATATAATGAGGTTGTAAATATGTATATTTACATATGAAAATGAGAAATACTAGGTTTTAATTCTTCTAAATATAATCTCATTTATATAATGAGGTTGTAAATATGTATATTTACATATGAAAATGAGAAATACTAGGTTTTAATTCTTCTAAATATAATCTCATTTATATAATGAGGTTGTAAATATGTATATTTACATATGAAAATGAGAAATACTAGGTTTTAATTCTTGTAAATATAATCTCATTTATATAATGAGGTTGTAAATATGTATATTACATATGCAAATGAGAAATACTAGGTTTTAATTCTTCTAAATATAATCTCATTTATATAATGAGGTTGTCATATGCATATTAACATATGAAAATGAGAAATACTAGGTTTTAATTCTTGTAAATATAATCTCATTTATATAATGAGGTTGTCATATGCATATTAACATATGAAAATGAGAAATACTAGGTTTTAATTCTTGTAAATATAATATCATTTATATAATGAGGTTGTAAATATGTATATTTACATATGAAAATGAGAAATACTAGGTTTTAATTCTTCTAAATATAATCTCATTTATATAATGAGGTTGTAAATATGTATATTTACATATGAAAATGAGAAATACTAGGTTTTAATTCTTCTAAATATAATCTCATTTATATAATGAGGTTGTAAATATGTATATTTACATATGAAAATGAGAAATACTAGGTTTTAATTCTTCTAAATATAATCTCATTTATATAATGAGGTTGTCATATGTATATTTACATATGAAAATGAGAAATACTAGGTTTTAATTCTTGTAAATATAATCTCATTTATATAATGAGGTTGTAAATATGTATATCTACATATGCAAATGAGAAATACTAGGTTTTAGTTCTTCTAAATATAATCTCATTTATATAATGAGGTTGTCATATGCATATTAACATATGAAAATGAGAAATACTAGGTTTTAATTCTTGTAAATATAATCTCATTTATATAATGAGGTTGTCATATGCATATTAACATATGAAAATGAGAAATACTAGGTTTTAATTCTTGTAAATATAATATCATTTATATAATGAGGTTGTAAATATGTAGATTTACATATGAAAATGAGAAATACTAGGTTTTAATTCTTCTAAATATAATCTCATTTATATAATGAGGTTGTAAATATGTATATTTACATATGAAAATGAGAAATACTAGGTTTTAATTCTTCTAAATATAATCTCATTTATATAATGAGGTTGTAAATATGTATATTTACATATGAAAATGAGAAATACTAGGTTTTAATTCTTCTAAATATAATCTCATTTATATAATGAGGTTGTCATATGCATATTAACATATGAAAATGAGAAATACTAGGTTTTAATTCTTGTAAATATAATCTCATTTATATAATGAGGTTGTCATATGCATATTAACATATGAAAATGAGAAATACTAGGTTTTAATTCTTGTAAATATATCTCATTTATATAATGAGGTTGTAAATATGTATATTTACATATGAAAATGAGAAATACTAGGTTTTAATTCTTCTAAATATAATCTCATTTATATAATGAGGTTGTCATATGCATATTAACATATGAAAATGAGAAATACTAGGTTTTAATTCTTGTAAATATAATCTCATTTATCTAATGAGGTTGTCATATGCATATTAACATATGAAAATGAGAAATACTAGGTTTTAATTCTTGTAAATATAATATCATTTATATAATGAGGTTGTAAATGTGTATATTTACATATGAAAATGAGAAATACTAGGTTTTAATTCTTCTAAATATAATCTCATTTATATAATGAGGTTGTAAATATGTATATTTACATATGAAAATGAGAAATACTAGGTTTTAATTCTTCTAAATATAATCTCATTTATATAATGAGGTTGTAAATATGTATTTTTACATATGAAAATGAGAAATACTAGGTTTTAATTCTTCTAAATATAATCTCATTTATATAATGAGGTTGTAAATATGTATATTTACATATGAAAATGAGAAATACTAGGTTTTAATTCTTCTAAATATAATCTCATTTATATAATGAGGTTGTAAATATGTATATTTACATATGAAAAAGTGAAATACTAGGTTTTAATTCTTGTAAATATAATCTCATTTATATAATGAGGTTGTAAATATGTATATTTACATATGAAAGTGAGAAATACTAGGTTTGAATTCTTGTAAATATAATCTCATGTATATAATGAGGTTGTCTTATGCATATTAACATATGAAAATGAGAAATACTAGGTTTTAATTCTTGTAAATATAATCTCATTTATATAATGAGGTTGTAAATATGTATATTTACATATGAAAATGAGAAATACTAGGTTTTAATTCTTCTAAATATAATCTCATTTATATAATGAGGTTGTAAATATGTATATTTACATATGAAAGTGAGAAATACTAAGTTTTAATTCTTCTAAATATAATCTCATTTATATAATGAGGTTGTCTTATGTATATTTATATATGAAAATGAGAAATACTAGGTTTTAATTCTTGTAAATATAATCTCATGTATATAATGAGGTTGTAAATATGTATATTTACATATGAAAATGAGAAATACTAGGTTTTAATTGTTCTAAATATAATCTCATTTATATAATGAGGTTGTAAATATGTATATTTACATATGAAAGTGAGAAATACTAAGTTTTAATTCTTGTAAATATAATCTCATGTATATAATGAGGTTGTCTTTGTTGGGAAAGGTAACACAAAAACAAACGCCTAAAACAAGGTCGGCGGATAAATGATTATCCCTGGATCAAACTTTCCCACTATAATAACTATATAACAATAACAATGGAACAACAAGTATATCTCCTGTTTAAAATGAATAATAACACAATGATTATTACAACTCTCACCAACAAATATGGTGGATAAACTCTCTTTTGGATATGTATCTCAAAAAAGGCTTTTCACTCTCTGATGTTAGAAAATGAAATAAAATGAAGTATTTATAATGAATATGCATGCTACAATGGTTGGCTATAATATCAAGAGAAAATTTCTCTTTCTTCCATCCATAAATTCACCAAAAAATACTCACGTACTTTCAATTCTATTTTCTATAATTGTTAATGTTTCTCCTTCTTTCTCTCTCCAACTAAAGAGGAATTCCTTTCAATCTCCCCCTTCCGATTTAGGTGAAGGGCTCCATCAATCCAGCAGCTCTCCTGCAGAACTCGTACTTGTCCTTGGGTAAGGACTTGGTCATCATATCTGAGCAATTGTCATCAGTATGGATTTTCTCAAGCTGCAGTTGCTTGGAATCCAACATATCACGTATCCAGTGATATCTCACATCAATATGCTTTGACCTTGAGTGAAAACTTGAATTCTTGCTTAAGTGGATTGCGCTCTGACTATCACAATGCACGACATACTTCTGTTGTTCTTGTCCTAATTCATGCAAGAACTGCTTCATCCATAACATTTCCTTGCAAGCTTCTGTTGTTGCAATGAACTCTGCCTCTGTGGTAGACAAAGCAACACACTTTTGTAGCTTTGACTGCCATGATACAGCTCCCCCTGAAAATGTAATCAAGAATCCAGAAGTTGATTTCCTAGAATCAATATCTCCCGCCATATCTGCATCTGTATAGCCAATTAGTTCAGGTTCTCTACTTCCAAAACACAAACTCATTTTGGAAGTTCCTCTTAGATATCGCAAGATCCACTTCACAGCATTCCAATGCTCCTTTCCTGGATTTGCCAAGAATCTACTAACAACACCAACCGCGTGTGTTATATCTGCTCGTGTACATACCATTGCATACATCAAGCTTCCAACAGCTGAGGCATATGGCACTTTTCTCATATCCCGCCTTTCAATTTCATTTAACGGACTCTGCTTTGAACTAAGACAAAATGACTAGCAAGTGGAGTAGCAACTGGATTTGCCTTTTCCATGTGGAACCGCTCCAACACCTTCTCGATATATTTTTCTTGTGATAGCCACAACTTCCGTTCCTTCCGATCACGACGGATGGACATACCAAGAATATATTTTGCAGGTCCCAAGTCTTTCATTGAAAAATACTTCTTCATTTCATTCTTCAATGTGCTTATCTTCTCACTATTTTGTCCTACGATCAACATATCATCAACATACAAGAGTAATATGATGAACTCACCATCATCAAATCTCTTCACAAACACACAATGATCAGAATTAGTTCTTCGGTATCCATGATCAATCATGAATGCATCAAACTTCTTGTACCATTGACGTGGTGCCTGCTTAAGTCCGTATAAACTCTTTTTCAGCTGACATACCAAGTTTTCTTTACCTTTGACTTTGAATCCCTCTGGCTGCTCCATGTAAATTTCTTCTTCTAAATCACCATGAAGAAATGCAGTCTTCACATCTAGTTGTTCCACTTCTAGATTAAGACTAGCAGCCAAACCAAGCACTACCCGGATTGATGACATCTTAACCACGGGTGAAAAAATCTCTTCAAAGTCAATTCCTTTCTTTTGACTAAATCCTTTCACGACTAACCTCGCCTTGTATCTAGGTCGTGAGTTATTCTCATCAGACTTTAACTTGTACACCCATTTATTTTTGAGTGCCCTTTTACCTTTCGGTAAATCTACCAACTTATAAGTCATGTTCTCATGCAAGGATTGCATTTCTTCCTGCATGGCTTTCAACCACTCTCCTTTGTGGTTATCCATCATGGCTTCTTCATAAGACTTTGGTTCTCCCCCATCAGTAAGTAACACAAATTCTGTTTCAGGATATTTGGTTTGCGGTTTTGGAATCCTGGATGACCTTCTTAATTGGGGCTCTTCAACCATATCTTCATTTTCATCATCAACTGCTATTTCTTCAGCTGGATCATTATCAACTGGAGGTTCATTCTCTGCATCTCCAATATCTTCTATTTCTTCTCCCTCGTAATCTTCCAAAGGAGGAGTCATATCTAAGTTGATTGGATGTTCTTCAGAAATAACAGGCTTAACTCCCTTTTGAATATCTTCAATATTCTGGTCTTCTAAGAAGATAACATCTCTGCTTCTGATAATCTTTTTCTCTACAGGATCCCATAACCTGTACCCGAATGCTTCATTACCATATCCCAAGAAGATGCATTCCTTCGACTTCGAGTCGAGTTTCGATCTCTCATCTTTTGGAATATGAACAAACGCTCTACAACCGAACACCTTCAAATGGTTGTAGGATACATCTTTACATGTCCAAAAACTATTTGGAACATCACCGTTCAATGGAGCTGAAGGGGATAGGTTGATTAAATCAACTGCAGTCATCAGAGCCTCACCCCAAAAACTCTTGGGTAACTTAGCATGAGATAACATTGTTCTCACTCTTTCAACAATAGTCCTGTTCATTCTCTCAGCCACTCCATTGTGCTGAGGCGTCTTCGGGACAGATCTTTCATGCCGAATTCCATTACTAATACAATAATGTTTGAAATCTCCCATAAACTCTCCTCCATTGTCAGTGCGAACACATTTTAACTTCTTTCCAGTTTCTCGCTCAACGCTAGCATGGAACTGTTTGAATAATACAAACACCTGATCTTTTGTTTTGAGTGGATACACCCAAACCTTCCTGGAGTGGTCATCAATAAAGGTAACAAAATACCTTGCACCTCCATGAGTACTAGTGCTCATTGGACCACAAACATCAGAATGCACCAAATCTAAAACATTTGGTCTTCTTTGTGGAGCCTTATATTGAAATGAAGCTCTATGTTGCTTTCCAGCCAAACAATGTGTACATGGCTTAAGCGACATTTCCAATCCTTTCATACCGGCCAAAATACCTCTTTTGGCTAGGATTTGAAGTCCCTTCTCACTCATATGTCCGAGCCGTTTATGCCATAGCTCGACCGAGGAGTCTTCTTTGAGAGCATTAACACACCCATTATTGACTTTGGCTTCTATCACATAAAGGGTGTTTTCTTTCTTGCCTCGGGCTATTACCAAGGAACTTTTTGACAACTTCCATTTCCTATCTCCGAACACACTAGTATAACCTTCTTCGTCTAGAAGTCCGGTTGATATTAGATTGAGACGCATGTCAGGAACATGTCTCACATCTTTCAACGTTACGCGAAAACCGCTGTTTGTTTCTAGGCAAACATCACCTTTGCCCACAATCTTGGATTTATCATCATTCCCCATCTTCACACAGCCAAAATCACCGCTTGTATAGGAATAAAAGAAATCCCTTTGTGAGGTTACATGGAATGATGCACCAGAATCCACAATCCAACATGTATCTTGTGATGTCAAATTAACATGACCGTCATCACCAACAAAGATTACCTCATTGCCTTGAAAGATGGTAGCGGCTCTGTTACTCGCATCACCATTTTCTTGTTGCTCTCTTTTGAGCTTTCTACATTCTTTCTTCATGTGACCTTTCTCGTGACAATAAAAACATTCTATGTCTTTTCTTGTCCACGACCTACCCCTGAACTTATCTCCAGAATTTCCCCTTGACTTGTCTCTAGTATTGAACTTCTTGTGGATACTTCTTCCACGATACTCAGTAACAAGCGCCTCAGACTCAGTCGTCAATCCTTGTTCCTTCCTTCTAGATTCTTCATTGAACATGCTATCTTTTACTATGTCCAATGTTAGAACACCTTGTGGTGCTGAGTTACTCAATGAAACCACAAGCGTATCCCAACTATCAGGCAAGGAACTTAGTAATAATAATGCTTGCAATTCATCTTCAAGCACCATCTTCATATTGGTGAGTTGATTTATCAATCTTTGAAAATCGCTCAAGTGTTCAGAAACACTCCTAGTTTCTCTATACTTGAGGTTCACCAATCTTCGAATAGTAGAGGCTTTATTCTGGGCTGTCTTTCTCTCGTACAAAGCTTCTAGTTTCTTCCATAATGTGTACGCAACTGTTTCTTGCGCAACATGATGAAAAACGCTTTGATCGATCCATTGTCGAATTTGTCCGACAGTTTTCCTGTTCATGATATTCCAGTCTTCATCAGACTTTCCGGTAGGCTTCGTCCCCTCATTTTGCAAAGGTTGATACAACTCTTTGCAATAGAGTATGTCTTCCATTCTGGGTTTCCAAATGGAGTAATTTGAAGAAGTTAACTTGATCATTGTTGATGATCCCACAGAGGTTGACTCGTCCATTGTAATAATAAAAGTTAAAATGTGTGGTGAGCCGAAGCTCTGATACCACTTGTTGGGAAAGGTAACACAAAAACAAACGCCTAAAACAAGGTCGGCGGATAAATGATTATCCCTGGATCAAACTTTCCCACTATAATAACTATATAACAATAACAATGGAACAACAAGTATATCTCCTGTTTAAAATGAATAATAACACAATGATTATTACAACTCTCACCAACAAATATGGTGGATAAACTCTCTTTTGGATATGTATCTCAAAAAAGGCTTTTCACTCTCTGATGTTAGAAAATGAAATAAAATGAAGTATTTATAATGACTATGCATGCTACAATGGTTGGCTATAATATCAAGAGAAAATTTCTCTTTCTTCCATCCATAAATTCACCAAAAAATACTCACGTACTTTCAATTCTATTTTCTATAATTGTTAATGTTTCTCCTTCTTTCTCTCTCCAACTAAAGAGGAATTCCTTTCAATATGTAATGAGAAATACTAGGTTTTAATTCTTCTAAATATAATCTCATTTATATGAAAATGAGAAATACTAGGTTTTAATTCTTCTAAATATAATCTCATTTATATAATGAGGTTGTAAATATGTATATTTACATATGAAAGTGAGAAATACTAAGTTTTAATTCTTCTAAATATAATCTCATTTATATAATGAGGTTGTCTTATGTATATTTATATATGAAAATGAGAAATACTAGGTTTTAATTCTTGTAAATATAATCTCATGTATATAATGAGGTTGTAAATATGTATATTTACATATGAAAATGAGAAATACTAGGTTTTAATTCTTCTAAATATAATCTCATTTATATAATGAGGTTGTAAATATGTATATTTACATATGAAAGTGAGAAATACTAAGTTTTAATTCTTGTAAATATAATCTCATGTATATAATGAGGTTGTCTTATGCATATTAACATATGAAAATGAGAAATACTAGGTTTTAATTCTTGTAAATATAATCTCATGTATATAATGAGGTTGTAAATATGTATATTTACATATGAAAATGAGAAATACTAGGTTTTAATTCTTCTAAATATAATCTCATTTATATAATGAGGTTGTAAATATGTATATTTACATATGAAAATGAGAAATACTAGGTTTTAATTCTTCTAAATATAATCTCATTTATATAATGAGGTTGTCATATGCATATTAACATATGAAAATGAGAAATACTAGCTTTTAATTCTTCTAAATATAATCTCATTTATATAATGAGGTTGTAAATATGTATATTTATATATGAAAATGAGAAATGCTAGGTTTTAATTCTCCTAAATATAATCTCATTTATATAATGAGGTTGTAAATATGTATATTTACATATGAAAATTTGAAATACTAGGTTTTAATTCTTGTAAATATAATCTCATTTATATAATGAGGTTGTAAATATGTATATTTACATATGAAAATGAGAAATACTAGGTTTTAGTTCTTCTAAATATAATCTCATTTATATAATGAGGTTGTCATATGCATATTAACATATGAAAATGAGAAATACTAGGTTTTAAGTCTTGTAAATATAATCTCATTTATCTAATGAGGTAGTCATATGCATATTAACATATGAAAATGAGAAATACTAGGTTTTAATTCTTGTAAATATAATGTCATTTATATAATGAGGTTGTAAATATGTATACTTACATATGAAAATGAGAAATACTAGGTTTTAATTCTTGTAAATATAATATCATTTATATAATGAGGTTGTAAATATGTATATTTACATATGCAAATGAGAAATACTAGGTTTTAATTCTTCTAAATATAATCTCATTTATATAATGAGGTTGTCATATGCATATTAACATATGAAAATGAGAAATACTAGGTTTTAAGTCTTGTAAATATAATCTCATTTATATAATGAGGTTGTCATATGCATATTAACATATGAAAATGAGAAATACTAGGTTTTATTTCTTCTAAATATAATCTCATTTATATAATGAGGTTGTAAATATGTATATTTACATATGAAAATGAGAAATACTAGGTTTTAGTTCTTCTAAATATAATCTCATTTATATAATGAGGTTGTCATATGCATATTAACATATGAAAATGAGAAATACAAGGTTTTAAGTCTTGTAAATATAATCTCATTTATATAATGAGGTTGTCATATGCATATTAACATATGAAAATGTGAAAGACTAGGTTTTAATTTTTGTAAATATATTCTCATTTATATAATGAGGTTGTAAATATGTATATTTACATATGAAAATGAGAAATAATAGGTTTTAGTTCTTCTAAATATAATCTCATTTATATAATGAGGTTGTCATATGCATATTAACATATGAAAATGAGAAATACTAGGTTTTAATTCTTCTAAATATAATCTCATTTATATAATGAGGTTGTAAATATGTATATTTACATATGAAAATGAGAAATACTAGGTTTTAAGTCTTGTAAATATAATCTCATTTATATAATGAGGTTGTCATATGCATATTAACATATGAAAATGAGAAATACTAGGTTTGAATTCTTGTAAATATAATCTCATGTATATAATGAGGTTGTAAATATGTATACTTACATATAAAAATGAGAAAGACTAGGTTTTAATTCTTGTAAATATAATCTCATTTATATAATGAGGTTGTCATATGCATATTAACATATGAAAATGAGAAAGACTAGGTTTTAATTCTTGTAAATATATTCTCATTTATATAATGAGGTTGTAAATATGTATATTTACATATGAAAATGAGAAATACTACGTTTTAGTTCTTCTAAATATAATCTCATTTATATAATGAGGTTGTCATATGCATATTAACATATGAAAATGAGAAATACTAGGTTTGAATTCTTGTAAATATAATCTCATGTATATAATGAGGTTGTAAATATGTATACATACATATAAAAATGAGAAAGACTAGGTTTTAATTCTTGTAAATATAATCTCATTTATATAATGAGGTTGTCATATGCATATTAACATATGAAAATGAGAAATACTAGGTTTTAATTCTTGTAAATATAATATCATTTATATAATGAGGTTATAAATATGTATATTTACATATGAAAATGAGAAATACTAGGTTTTAATTCTTCTAAATATAATCTCATTTATATAATGAGGTTGTCATATGCATATTAACATATGAAAATGAGAAATACTAGCTTTTAATTCTTGTAAATATAATCTCATTTATATAATGAGGTTGTCATATGCATATTAACATATGGAAAGGAGAAAGACTAGGTTTTAAATCTTGTAAATATATTCTCATTTATATAATGAGGTTGAAAATATGTATATTAACATATGAAAATGAGAAATACCATGTTTTAATTCTTGTAAATATAATCTCATTTATATAATGAGGTTGTAAATATGTATATTTACATATGAAAATGAGAAATACTAGGTTTTAATTCTTCTAAATATAATCTAATTTATATAATGAGGTTGTAAATATGTATATTTACATATGAAAATGAGAAATAATAGGTTTTAATTCTTGTAAATATAATCTCATTTATATAATGAGGTTGTCATATGCATATTTACATATGAAAATGAGAAATACTTGGTTTTAATTCTTGTAAATATAATCTCATTTATATAATGAGGTTGTAAATATGTATATTTACATATGAAAATGAGAAATACTAGGTTTTAATTTTTCTAAATATAATCTCATTTATATAATGAGGTTGTAAATATGTATATTTACATATGAAAATGAGAAATACTAGGTTTTAATTCTTCTAAATATAATCTCATTTATATAATGAGGTTGTAAATATGTATATTTATATATGAAAATAAGAAATACTAGGTTTTAATTCTTCTAAATATAATCTCATTTATATAATGAGGTTGTAAATATGTATATTTACATATGAAAATGAGAAATACTAGGTTTTAATTCTTGTAAATATAATCTCATTTATATAATGAGGTTGTAAATATGTATATTTACATATGCAAATGAGAAATACTAGGTTTTAGTTCTTCTAAATATAATCTCATTTATATAATGAGGTTGTCATATGAATATTAACATATGAAAATGAGAAATAATAGGTTTTAATTCTTGTAAATATAATCTCATTTATATAATGAGGTTGTCATATGCATATTTACATATGAAAATGAGAAATACTTGGTTTTAATTCTTGTAAATATAATCTCATTTATATAATGAGGTTGTAAATATGTATATTTACATATGAAAATGAGAAATACTAGGTTTTAATTTTTCTAAATATAATCTCATTTATATAATGAGGTTGTAAATATGTATATTTACATATGAAAATGAGAAATACTAGGTTTTAATTCTTGTAAATATAATCTCATTTATATAATGAGGTTGTAAATATGTATATTTACATATGCAAATGAGAAATACTAGGTTTTAGTTCTTCTAAATATAATCTCATTTATATAATGAGGTTGTCATATGAATATTAACATATGAAAATGAGAAATACTAGGTTTTAAGTCTTGTAAATATAATCTCATTTATCTAATGAGGTTGTCATATGCATATTAACATATGAAAATGAGAAATACTAGGTTTTAATTCTTGTAAATATAATATCATTTATATAATGAGGTTGTAAATATGTATATTTACATATGAAAATGAGAAATACTAGGTTTTAATTTTTCTAAATATAAATCTCATTTATATAATGAGGTTGTAAATATGTATATTTACATATGAAAATGAGAAATACTAGGTTTTAATTCTTGTAAATATAATATCATTTATATAATGAGGTTGTAAATATGTATATTTACATATGAAAATGAGAAATACTAGGTTTTAATTCTTCTAAATATAAATCTCATTTATATAATGAGGTTGTAAATATGTATATTTACATATGAAAATGAGAAATACTAGGTTTTAATTCTTGTAAATATAATCTCATTTATATAATGAGGTTGTAAATATGTATATTTACATATGAAAAAGTGAAATACTAGGTTTTAATTCTTGTAAATATAATCTCATTTAAATAATGAGGTTGTAAATATGTATATTTACATATGAAAGTGAGAAATACTAGGTTTTAATTCTTGTAAATATAATCTCATGTATATAATGAGGTTGTCTTATGCATATTAACATATGAAAATGAGAAATACTTGGTTTTAATTCTTGTAAATATAATCTCATGTATATAATGAGGTTGTAAATATGTATATTTACATATGAAAATGAGAAATACTAGGTTTTAATTCTTCTAAATATAATCTCATTTTTTATAATGAGGTTGTAAATATGTATATTTACATATGAAAATGAGAAATACTAGGTTTTAATTCTTCTAAATATAATCTCATTTATATAATGAGGTTGTAAATATGTATATTTATATATGAAAATGAGAAATACTAGGTTTTAATTCTTCTAAATATAATCTCATTTATATAATGAGGTTGTAAATATGTATATTTACATATGAAAATGAGAAATACTAGGTTTTAATTCTTGTAAATATAATCTCATTTATATAATGAGGTTGTAAATATGTATATTTACATATGAAAATGAGAAATACTAGGTTTTAGTTCTTCTAAATATAATCTCATTTATATAATGAGGTTGTCATATGCACATTAACATATGAAAATGAGAAATACTAGGTTTTAAGTCTTGTAAATATAATCTCATTTATCTAATGAGGTAGTCATATGCATATTAACATATGAAAATGAGAAATACTAGGTTTTAATTCTTGTAAATATAATATCATTTATATAATGAGGTTGTAAATATGTATACTTACATATGAAAATGAGAAATACTAGGTTTTAATTCTTGTAAATATAATATCATTTATATAATGAGGTTGTAAATATGTATATTTACATATGCAAATGAGAAATACTAGGTTTTAATTCTTCTAAATATAATCTCATTTATATAATGAGGTTGTCATATGCATATTAACATATGAAAATGAGAAATACTAGGTTTTAAGTCTTGTAAATATAATCTCATTTATATAATGAGGTTGTCATATGCATATTAACATATGAAAATGAGAAATACTAGGTTTTATTTCTTCTAAATATAATCTCATTTATATAATGAGGTTGTAAATATGTATATTTACATATGAAAATGAGAAATACTAGGTTTTCATTCTTGTAAATATAATCTCATTTATATAATGAGGTTGTCATATGCATATTAACATATGAAAATGAGAAATACTAGGTTTTAATTCTTGTAAATATAATATCATTTATATAAGGAGGTTGTATATATGTATATTTACATATGCAAATGAGAAATACTAGGTTTTAATTCTTCTAAATATAATCTCATTTATATAATGAGGTTGTCATATGCATATTAACATATGAAAATGAGAAATACTAGGTTTTAAGTCTTGTAAATATAATCTCATTTATATAATGAGGTTGTCATATGCATATTAACATATGAAAATGTGAAAGACTAGGTTTTAATTTTTGTAAATATATTCTCATTTATATAATGAGGTTGTAAATATGTATATTTATATATGAAAATGAGAAATACTAGGTTTTAGTTCTTCTAAATATAATCTCATTTATATAATGAGGTTGTCATATGCATATTAACATATGAAAATGAGAAATACTAGGTTTTAATTCTTCTAAATATAATCTCATTTATATAATGAGGTTGTAAATATGTATATTTACATATGAAAATGAGAAATACTAGGTTTTAAGTCTTGTAAATATAATCTCATTTATATAATGAGGTTGTCATATGCATATTAACATATGAAAATGAGAAATACTAGGTTTGAATTCTTGTAAATATAATCTCATGTATATAATGAGGTTGTAAATATGTATACTTACATATAAAAATGAGAAAGACTAGGTTTTAATTCTTGTAAATATAATCTCATTTATATAATGAGGTTGTCATATGCATATTAACATATGAAAATGAGAAATACTAGGTTTTAATTCTTGTAAATATAGTATCATTTATATAATGAGGTTGTAAATATGTATATTTACATATGCAAATGAGAAATACTAGGTTTTAATTCTTCTAAATATAATCTCATTTATATAATGAGGTTGTCATATGCATATTAACATATGAAAATGAGAAATACTAGGTTTTAAGTCTTGTAAATATAATCTCATTTATATAATGAGGTTGTCATATGCATATTAACATATGAAAATGAGAAAGACTAGGTTTTAATTCTTGTAAATATATTCTCATTTATATAATGAGGTTGTAAATATGTATATTTACATATGAAAATGAGAAATACTAGGTTTTAGTTCTTCTAAATATAATCTCATTTATATAATGAGGTTGTCATATGCATATTAACATATGAAAATGAGAAATACTAGGTTTGAATTCTTGTAAATATAATCTCATGTATATAATGAGGTTGTAAATATGTATACATACATATAAAAATGAGAAAGACTAGGTTTTAATTCTTGTAAATATAATCTCATTTATATAATGAGGTTGTCATATGCATATTAACATATGAAAATGAGAAATACTAGATTTTAATTCTTGTAAATATAATCTCATTTATATAATGAGGTTGTCATATGCATATTAACATATGGAAAGGAGAAAGACTAGGTTTTAATTCTTGTAAATATATTCTCATTTATATAATGAGGTTGAAAATATGTATATTAACATAATGCGAAGGGAAGGTATTTGCACCCCTACGCATCCGTCGTACTCGACGGGATCCACGCTCAAAAGGAAAGAATAAGGTTGCTAAAACTGCTCACAAACATCACACACACACACTGGAAACAACACAGGTGGAGGAAGAGGGGAAAGGGCTCGCTAGGATATCGCATCCTATGCCTACGTATCTCATCTGGAATGAGAATCAGAGATACCGTAGTTCGGCTCACGCACGCCGAAACAAAACACACACAAACAGGCAAACATGGAAACCGAATGCCAATCGCTGGACTTACATCAGACTCCGAACCAGACAAACCCACACTGGAAACCAAATGCCAATTGCTGGACTTATATCGGACTCCAAGCTCACAACAATAGGATAGGGAATGCCAATCGCTGGGCTTACACCCATCTCCTAACGCACACAAAGGGATAACAAACAACAAGTTAATGTTAGACGGTGTGGCTAGTGATCGAGAGGGGGGGTGAATAGATCACCTCTTTTAAATTTAACGGATTTGAAATTTTATCAGAGTTTTCAAAGTTGGCGGAAAAATCAGTCCCGAATCGACTTCCGTCTATTCTGAACCGCTACTAGAAAGCCGGACACACAAGTTTAATTGCTGGATTTTAATGAGAATGACAGAACCATATCACACCAGAATTTTAACTAATTGAATGCACTTATCATTAAAGTCTATTTCCAATGAATAAAATCTAGCTAACCGTTTTATCAAACAGTTGGTGTGTATGTGATCAATGATAAACAGCAATGGAGTTTGATTAAAGTTTTCTTGCCACTGCTGTCTTGAAAAAGAAACAATCACCACACACTAACTGAAATTGCGAAAACAGTTTGAAAAACGTAAAGAGGAGTAAGGTAAGAGTACGATACGCAGAGATTTGGTAAGGAAGTTCCCCACGTCGTCCTCGCGTGTGGGTACGTCTCCCTCTCAATTTCAAATGAAATTGAGAACTTTGATTATCAATTATTGCCGAATCCGTTGATACAAGGTTATGATACAAAGACAGAATTCTAAACTCTAAGAACCTCTTCTTGTATAAACCTTCACTTGATCTGAGCACGATCAAGATTTTCCTGCACAAAGTTACAAACAATTCACCGGTTCCACGACCTGCTTGCGAAATCCCCCGATCTCCAAACGCAACGCTGCGGCTGAATATGTTCTGCAAATGTGACTCCCAAACCCTCAAGAACACTCCAGTTCTTGAAGGACAAACCAGTAGGTTTTTCCTAGAAACCCCCTTCAATCTTCGACTCAGCTAGATCCTCGATCGTTCCACTGCAAACCACAGCTAGATCCTTGATCGTACCACTGAACGTTATCTCGATGCTTCTTTAATCCAAAGAACAAGAATGGTTATGTATAAATGTTCTTGAAGAAAAGTGATTGAGAAGATGAAGAAGATGAAGTCTCTTTCAGGTTTCTAAATGCTCTCAAACAATTGCTCCAACACTGCTTTTGATCTGTGTTCAATTGTTTTCCCTCAATGAATTCGTGTTTTTGCACTGCTGTTGTAACCTGTCTTTTATATACTGCAAAACAGTTGCTGTTATACCACAAAACAACTTTATGTATTGATACATAATAGTGTGCATCGATGCATACTGTAGGATATGTGAATTTTTGGTGAAATTGATTATTCATGTATCGATGCAAAAGTCGTGTGTATCGATGCATGTGATTATTGCACTAGTATGTATCGATGCCTAATGCGCATGTATTGATACACAGGCTGTTTCAATTGGTCATGTATCGATGCAGGAATCGTGTGTATCGATGCATAGAGTATTTTGTCTTCCATGTATTGATGCATGACTCGTATGCATCGATGCATACTGAACAGAAAGGTTTTGTGATTTATCACATGCTGTATGTATCGATGCAGAGGCTTTATGTATCGATGCTTACTGACATAAGATGCGTTTTAATTGTTATTTAAAGGTAAGTATCAATGTAGTTTTATATGTACAGTTATGCAACAATAGAGTGGGATGAAAAACATAATAAAACACACATGTATCATGTAATGCAATGCACAACCAACATTTGGATGATGATCACACAATTTGCTATCATTAAAAATTAATTCAAGGTAAAGAATTTTCTCACAAACTCCCCCTTTTTGATGATGGCAAATTCTTGGCAAGATTTGTGATACTCCCCCTGAGTTTGTGCATATCTGCATTTTCTCCCCCTTTGTCAACATCAAAAAGAGGAAGAGACAAATTTATCAAGGTAGCATAGTGTAGCAGGACATGGCAAACAATGGATAACAGGCTATCAATCACAAAGAATGAAGCATCAAAGTAAAGAATCATTCACAAAGAATGAAGAATAAGGGCAATAACAATAGAGATAAACAGAATTGGAAAAGCGTTTTAAAAATACGAACGAGTTTAAGAGTTACATAAGCTAAACCATAGTGTTCAACAAAAGAAAAACTAGAGCAATATGAGATGAAATGAGATGAAATGCAGGTGGGTTAATTTGGATTGTTGCCACCACAGGACTCCTCATCATGTCTGTCAGGGTCTCGGTAGCTTGGCGGAGGCGGAGGAGGAGGCATTGTGTCTGGATTTTGGCCCATGAAGGAGTATTGCCTAAATCGGTTCTGAACTTCAATGCTTCTAAAACTGTCCATAATCCCAGGATTTTCACGGCAGTCATCCATAAAGCCGGACATTTCGTTGTAGAACACTTGATGCCATTTAACTAAGTCTTGGTGCCAAGCGTGTTGATTGTGATACATCCGTGTATGCTCATCATGCCAGTCCCGATGCTCGTTGTGCCATTCAGATTGTTGAACATGTCAGTACCGTGCTTCTTCATGGCGTTCTTTGTTGGCAATTTCCATCTGTTGAAGCATATGAGTGATGTCCGCATTTGGTGTTGAGGCTGAAGTACCACCGGAGAATGGAGGGGCTGTAGGTTCAGGTACGTAGTTGGTGGGAGACCACCTTCGTGGCACCCAATCTCCCCAACCAGTATTGGCTTCAGCTTGTGGTGCATCTGTTTCAGCCGCATCCTGCATCTCTTCATCAGGCTGATCTTCAGCAACATGGATGCGTTCCGAAGGCATGTCAAAATTGTAAATTCTGGTTTTGGATTTTCTTTCGAAGAAATAGAAGCATTTGCGTTCCTTGTCCCACCGATATCCCATATGCGATAGAGTGGCAGAGTCAAACTCTTGAGCTGCAGATGGAGATAGGAGAGGCACAATAGGTATTGCAACTTTCCAAAACTTAAGAATTTTCATTATTTGAGAGGCATACCCTAGAGCCACAGTTTTGGAGCTGTCTCGCACATAAAATAGACGTTTAACAAAGTAGTTCGCCCAATTTAAGAGAATCTTATTTTGCAGAATGTAGAGAAGATGTATGCTAGGCCTATCCAACCGAGAGTGGCCACTGTTGGTTGGACGCAGAATGTGTGTAATGATCCAGTGAAGAATACGCGGAGTTTGTTTGATCATACCTGACGTGACGTGTTCATCTTCACTCAACGGTCTATCAATCTTTAGGATAGAAGAAGTAAAATCTTTCATGTCAAATTCAGGATCAAAGTGCAGGTCATGCCAGGACTTGACAGCCATCGACGGAAGCGGCATTTGAAACACCGTTTCCCAATCAGAGGCTTCAAAGGTATATGTTCTGACTCCGATAGAACACCGGAACATATAACCTCTACCAGTTTGTAAGCCAGCATAAAAGATCCGAATGAAATCCTCATGATACTCATCCTTTGTGGACAGAAACGACCCAAGTCTTTGTGCTTGTAAGAGTTCAGCCACTTCATTTAGGTGTAGGTGAATAGCATCTGTTTTATCAAAGACGTGAGGTTTCATGACTAACCTTGTCTTGAAGGACTCTTCAAATTCAGCAGCAACAGCAGGATGAAGTAGCTCTAAGGCATTTGAAGGAACTTCAGGTGGTTGGTGAGATGTACCGGCTGTTTCCTTTCCCTTTCCTTTTCCTTTGGCTCTGGCTGGAATAGTGCGTGGAGGCATGGTGATGTGAGATTTAGGGTTTTAGAGAGAGAGTGAAGATGAGGAGGATTAGGGTTAGCCACTGGTTTTGGGGTTTTTGAGGGCAGATGATATGAGGTAATGAGATAGGAAGTGATATGATTGGCTGATGTGTCGATGCATGAGAGAGAAAGAAATGCATTTAATTCAGATAGCATCAGTATGTATCGATGCAGAGGGTCATGCGTCGATGCCAAATATTCACAATTGGCATGTGTATCGATACATGCGATGGATGCATCGATGCATCCTGAAGCAGTTTTTAAAAATTTGAATTTCAGAATGTATGGGTCGATGCATGCTTCGTTTGTGTCGATGCATACTGATGCTGAACCAGTTTTTAATGAATTTTAATGCAGTATGAATATGCATTATGCACTGTCATGATGGTTATGCTCAACAGAGATTCAGAAGTCAAATTGTTGGTGTGCACACAATATGGACAAGGAGTATATGCAAACAAATTTTAGATCAACTAGAATAAGAACATTTGTTCTAACATACATAATCACTTAGCAATAAGAAAATTGTAGAAAGGATTGATATTACCTCTGTTGGAGAACTCTTGTGATGGATAATTGACATCTAAAACAACTCTTATCAACCATGGTGAGGCATAATATAATTAAGAGGTAACGTGCTTATGACATCAATTGAGAAAGATCTAGGATTCCCAATTCGCGATGAATGTTGAAGAAAGACTCTGTTGCCAATGGTTTAGTGAAAATATCAGCAAGCTGATTTTTGGAATCAACGTGCTCAAAGACAACGTCTTCTTTTTCAACATGATCACGAAGGAAATGATGTCTTATCTCTATGTGTTTAGTGCGTGAGTGTAAGACAGGGTTTTTAGTGAGGTTTATGGCACTAGTGTTGTCACATTTGATAGGAATACGTTTGAGTTGAATGTTGAAGTCTTGTAGTTGCTGCTTCAGCCATAAAATCTGAGCGCAACAACTACCGGCTGCAACGTATTCTGCCTCTGCAGTTGACAAAGCCACAGAAACTTGCTTTTTGCTATGCCAACTGACCAAGGAGTTTGAAAACAGGTGACATGTGCCACTTGTGCTTTTCCTATCTGATTTGCAGCCAGCAAAATCAGAATCGGAGTACCCTACTAAGCTACAATCACTTCCTTTGGAGTACCAAAGCCCATATTTAGGTGTTCCGTGAAGATATCTAAATATGCGCTTCACCGCTTTTAGGTGCGATTCCTTAGGATTTGATTGATAGCGTGCACACATACAAACACTAAACATGATGTCTGGTCTAGAAGCAGAAAGATATAAGAGAGATCCAATCATACCTCTGAACCTTTTGACATCTACACACTTACCGTGCTCATCCTTATCTAGATTTCCGTTGGTAGGCATTGGGGTGTCGATTGATTTTGAATCATTCATTCCAAAGCGCTTGAGTAGTTCTCTGCAGTATTTTGTTTGACATACTGCTGTACCCTCATCAAGTTGCTTTATTTGCAGTCCTAGGAAGTAGTTCAGCTCCCCCATTAGACTCATCTCAAATTCACCCTGCATAACCTTAGAAAATTCTTCGACCAAGTGAATGTTAGTTGAACCAAATATGATATCGTCGACATAAACTTGAACTAAAAGAATGTGCTTCCCTTTGTGTTTAATAAAGAGAGTATTGTCCACTTTACCTCTTGAATATCCATGATCAATTAGGAATTTGCTAAGCCTTTCATACCAAACCCGAGGGGCTTGTTTAAGACCATACAAAGCTCGTTTTAATTTGTAAACATGATCTGGATTTTCAGCATTTTCAAAACCGGGAGGTTGTGAAACATATACTTCTTCATTTATAACACCATTAAGAAAGGCACTCTTTACGTCCATTTGGTAAAGCTTAAAATCCTTAGAACACGCATAGGCAAGCAAAAGACGTATAGCTTCAAGGCGAGCAACTGGAGCATAAGTTTCCTCATAGTCTATGCCCTCCTCTTGGTTATACCCTTGTGCTACTAAACGTGCCTTGTTCCTAGTAATCACTCCGTTTTCATCAAGCTTGTTCCTAAAAACCCACTTAGTGCCTATGATATGATGATCTCGCGGACGAGGGACAAGTTCCCAAACGTCATTTCTTTTAAATTGATTAAGCTCTTCTTGCATGGCCATTAGCCAAAATTCATCAATCAAGGCTTCTTTGGCATTCTTAGGTTCTACTTGTGAAACAAACGCGAAGTGAGAACAAAAATTACTTATCTTAGAACGAGTCAATACTCCCTTTGAAATGTCTCCCAAGATGTTGTCAATGGGATGGTCTTTTGAGGATCTCCAAGCTGTTGGAAGATTATTCACTTCAGTTGTCTTTTCTTCCTCAATTTCTTCATGACTAGTATCTTCCTCCTTCTCATGGGCAGCTGTTTTGGCTTGATCAGTTTCCTCAACAGCTTCCTTGAGTATGTCTTCTGTAGATACACCTGCGTCATCAAAAGAAATACCTTTTCCGACATTTTTCGGATAAGACTCATCAAAAGAAACATGAACAGATTCTTCAACAGTAAGTAAACGCTTATTATACACTCTATATGCTTTACTTGACAGTGAGTAACCAAGAAAGATACCTTCATCCGCTTTTGCATCAAACTTCCCAATATTTTCCTTACCGTTATTCAAAACAAAACATTTACAACCGAATACGTGAAGATGTGACAAGTTTGGTTTTCTTCCTTTCAAAAGTTCATAAGGAGTTATGTTTAAAATAGGGCGAATTGAGATTCTGTTTAGAACATAACAGGCCGTGCTGACAGCATCAGCCCAAAAGTATTTTGGTAATCCACCCTCATTGAGCATTGTTCTTGCCAACTCCTCTAAAACACGATTTTTACGCTCCACAACGCCATTTTGTTGTGGAGTGCGAGGGGCTGAAAAGTTATGCTCAATACCATACTTGTCACAAAACTTCTCAAAGTGGTAATTTTGAAACTCACCACCATGATCGCTACGAATTGTAACTATTTTGGAATTCATCTTGTTTTGGGACAGATTTGCAAAATTTTTAAAAGCAGAAAAAGTTTCATCTTTGCTATGAAGGAATATAGTCCAAGTGAATCTAGAGTAGTCATCAACTATTACAAAGCCATAGTAATTTCCACCTAGGCTCTTTGTCCTAGAAGGTCCAAAGAGGTCCATATGGAGAAGCTCAAGAGGTCGTGAAGTTGAAATTACATTTTTAGATTTAAAGGACACTCTTGTTTGCTTTCCCATTTGGCACGCGTCGCATAGGTGGTCTTTTGAAAATTTTATTTTTGGTAGACCGACTACTAGATCCTTAGATACAACCTTATTTAGCAAATCGAAGTTAACATGCGCTAAACGTCTATGCCAAAGCCAAGAATCATCATTCAAGGTGACTAGACATTTAGTATTTGTTAAAGGTACATCAAACAAGTCAAGCATATAGATGTTGTTTACTCTTACACCCTTAAACACAATGTTTTGTTCAACATGTTCAATTATGCAGCAAGTTTTTGTAAACGACACTTTATAGCCCATGTCGCATAGTTGACTTATGCTTAACAAATTGTGTTTAAGTCCCTCAACTAAATGGACATTTGAAATGGTAGTGGTGGAGGGATTACCTACACTACCTTTGCCGAGTATAGCTCCTTTGTTGTTGTCTCCATAAGTGACATATCCTTTCTTCTTTGCCTTGAAGTCTATAAAGAGCGATATGTCACCGGTCATGTGCCTTGAGCAGCCGCTGTCAAGAAACCACCTTCTATCTGCGGAGGCAAGGCACTCATCCTACAATATCAAAAGAGAGAAGTTGGTACCCAATTTTCATTGGGTCTAAGTGGGTAAGTGCTAACATGGTTGCCTTTTGGCTTCCATTGGTAAATGCCTTTAGGGACAAGAAATCTCCTAAATTTGCATTTTTCAATGGTATGGCCAGCATGGCAACAATAATGACATAAACCATGATGATGTGTTTGTTGTTTCTTGTTCATTGAATCCTTTAGAATAAAAGAGTATTTTGCATATGGAGGATTCAATGACTTCTTAAACAACTTGGGGTCAATGGCATAAGTAACTTTAGGTTGTAGCGCTTTCTCTAATTTGACCTTAAGAGTGTTTACCTCTTTTTGCCAAATATAACAAGCGTCACAATACCTAACTCTACTACATCCGTCAATGTCAATAGTTTTTGAATTTTCTGCAATACTAGTTTTCAATGCTTCTAAATCAATTTCAGCTTTGTTTACTTTACCTTCCAAAAAAGAGAAAATATGTTTGTCGGAAGATAGTCTTTTAAAAGCATCTACAGCTTCGTTATGCAGTTTTTCAAAAGCTATTTTTAGTTCTGAAAAAGACATAGAGGAGAAATTATCGTAATAGGCTTGTTTTACCTTTTTGTCATTGTTTTTCTTCTTGTGGTAGGACAGATTTTTTGTGTGAGCCATAAGGCACAGATTTGCAGCTTCATCATCATCACTTGAGCTTTGTGTGCTTAATGAATCACTATCACTTTCCCATGCAATATACGCTCTTCTTTGTTTGCTGTACCCTTTTGGCGAATCTTTTCTTTGGTCCTTATATTTCATAGGGCAGTCCGTTTTATAGTGTCCGGATTTACCACAATTAAAACAGGATCCTCTTCCTCTACTCTTCTTGTTCTCTTCTTGTTTCGAATTTGTAGATTGTTTTCGAAACTTCATGAGATTTTTGTCGGAATGCTTGACTCCATTCTTTCGAATGAATCTATTGTATCTCCTTACAAACAGTCCCATTTCCTCATCATCCGAGTCTTTGTCACTACTTGAATCATTGTCGCTTTGCTCTTTTCGTGAGGACTTAGAGCTAGAAGCCACAAGAGCTATTGGCTTCTTCTCTCCCTCTTTGTCTCTTTTCTTCTCCTTTTCCTTCTTACTTTTATTCTCATATTTTTCAAGACTTTCCAAAGCTTGCTGATGTTCTTCCAGCTTTCCAAATAGAGTTGTAATCGTAAGTCTTGTAAGATCGTTGGCTTCCTTGATTGCTGTAACTTTAGGTTGCCATTCCCTGCTAAGACACCTGAGAATTTTATTAGTAGCAATTTCATTGGAAATAGGTTTTCCAAGAGCATTCAATCGGTTAGTTAGATGAGTGAATCTCTTTTGCATGTCGGAGATGGATTCTCCTTGTTTCATGCGAAAGAGCTCAAACTCTTGATTGAGTATGTTAATGCGGGACTGTTTTACTTCAGTAGTACCCTCATGGGCAACTTCTAAAGCGTCCCACATTTCTTTAGCTGTCGTGCAATGGGATACTCGATAATACTCATCAACACCAAGTGCTGAAATTAACATGTTACGAGCTCTCCAATCGCACGACCACTTTTTCTCATCTTTCTCATTCCAATCATCTTCTGGTTTAGGTACTATGGCGCCAGCCGCATTTGTCATAGTGATTTGAAACGGACCGTTTTCAATGGCAGCCCATACCAACCTATCCACAGAATTTATATGAACTCGCATGCAGTCTTTCCAGTAGCCATAATTTTCACCGTTGAAAATAGGCGCTCTATTATACGCCCCCTTTGGTTCAGAATCCATACTGTTACAGGCAGCCACAGAGCACCAGCGAACCGGCGCTCTGATACCACTTGTTAGACGGTGTGGCTAGTGATCGAGAGGGGGGGTGAATAGATCACCTCTTTTAAATTTAACGGATTTGAAATTTTATCAGAGTTTTCAAAGTTGGCGGAAAAATCAGTCCCGAATCGACTTCCGTCTATTCTGAACCGCTACTAGAAAGCCGGACACACAAGTTTAATTGCTGGATTTTAATGAGAATGACAGAACCATATCACACCAGAATTTTAACTAATTGAATGCACTTATCATTAAAGTCTATTTCCAATGAATAAAATCTAGCTAACCGTTTTATCAAACAGTTGGTGTGTATGTGATCAATGATAAACAGCAATGGAGTTTGATTAAAGTTTTCTTGCCACTGCTGTCTTGAAAAAGAAACAATCACCACACACTAACTGAAATTGCGAAAACAGTTTGAAAAACGTAAAGAGGAGTAAGGTAAGAGTACGATACGCAGAGATTTGGTAAGGAAGTTCCCCACGTCGTCCTCGCGTGTGGGTACGTCTCCCTCTCAATTTCAAATGAAATTGAGAACTTTGATTATCAATTATTGCCGAATCCGTTGATACAAGGTTATGATACAAAGACAGAATTCTAAACTCTAAGAACCTCTTCTTGTATAAACCTTCACTTGATCTGAGCACGATCAAGATTTTCCTGCACAAAGTTGCAAACAATTCACCGGTTCCACGACCTGCTTGCGAAATCCCCCGATCTCCAAACGCAACGCTGCGGCTGAATATGTTCTGCAAATGTGACTCCCAAACCCTCAAGAACACTCCAGTTCTTGAAGGACAAACCAGTAGGTTTTTCCTAGAAACCCCCTTCAATCTTCGACTCAGCTAGATCCTCGATCGTTCCACTGCAAACCACAGCTAGATCCTTGATCGTACCACTGAACGTTATCTCGATGCTTCTTTAATCCAAAGAACAAGAATGGTTATGTATAAATGTTCTTGAAGAAAAGTGATTGAGAAGATGAAGAAGATGAAGTCTCTTTCAGGTTTCTAAATGCTCTCAAACAATTGCTCCAACACTGCTTTTGATCTGTGTTCAATTGTTTTCCCTCAATGAATTCGTGTTTTTGCACTGCTGTTGTAACCTGTCTTTTATATGCTGCAAAACAGTTGTTGTTATACCACAAAACAACTTTATGTATTGATACATAATAGTGTGCATCGATGCATACTGTAGGATATGTGAATTTTTGGTGAAATTGATTATTCATGTATCGATGCAAAAGTCGTGTGTATCGATGCATGTGATTATTGCACTAGTATGTATCGATGCCTAATGCGCATGTATTGATACACAGGCTGTTTCAATTGGTCATGTATCGATGCAGGAATCGTGTGTATCGATGCATAGAGTATTTTGTCTTCCATGTATTGATGCATGACTCGTATGCATCGATGCATACTGAACATAAAGGTTTTGTGATTTATCACATGCTGTATGTATCGATGCAGAGGCTTTATGTATCGATGCTTACTGACATAAGATGCGTTTTAATTGTTATTTAAAGGTAAGTATCAATGTAGTTTTATATGTACAGTTATACAACAATAGAGTGGGATGAAAAACATAATAAAACACACATGTATCATGTAATGCAATGCACAACCAACATTTGGATGATGATCACACAATTTGCTATCATTAAAAATTAATTCAAGGTAAAGAATTTTCTCACAGTTAATAGGGAGTCGGGAACTCGAGCCTAATAACTGTCAAGCAAACACACACAAAAAGAAAAAGGGTGCCCGGAGAGATCTCGTACGATCTCCTGCCTACGTACCTCATCTGGTATGAGGATCAGGGCAACGTAGTTCCCCTTAACAGGGGAGAAACTTCCTCCTAACCAGAGACTGGGAAATGACAAACTAAAAGGTAGACTGACTCGAGCCTAATAGTTATCACGCAATCCACAATGGTCCTAGGTTGAGGTTTCTATCTAACTTGCACAGGCAGCAAGCTATCCTAAACAGGAAAAGCAAAGTAAACATACACACAATTAGCAATTAGCACACACTATATACAAACAAAGTGGGCTTACACAAGGTTAGGCTGTGAAACACAAGCCAACTGGAATCGGGTGATGTTAGCTCTTAACCCTAACATTGAGAGTTAGGGTGAAGCAGGTGAAATGGGAAGTGAGGGTAAGACCTCACAACTCTTATCCCTGGCCTGGGAGAGCTTTAGACAAATGAAAGTGTGGGAGTTCAGAAAGTTGGAACTCTTCTCCACATATGACTGACTCAACAATGATCTTAGGTTAATATCCACAATGCATCAACACAAGGTGTGTGAGCAAAGGGATGACACACTGAATAGCAGGAGATGGATTGCACATCTCTTTTATCTGCCAATTGCCTTATCAAAGGTCTTTTCCTGCTTGGCACAAACATAAACAAACACAAGCATTGCCTCTTAAGGAGGACTTCAGACAGGTGCCTGCCCAAGTAACAGGACAGGTCTTCCAGACTACATGAAGTCAGTGAGCTATACCTCAATTGGTTAAGCAACCAAGCAACAGCAAAAGCAAGTTCAAAAGAACTTAAGCAACTAATGTACCTGAAAACAATCTAACTCAGTCAGTTTACAACTCAACAAAAGTCAAACAGACAAACTAGTGGTCAACAGTCAACAATACACAATTAAACAGACAAGCATCAATGCACCAAGGCAAAGCACAAGCTCAACTCAAAGGAGCTAATCCACCTACAAGACAACTCAATGTTAATCAACATCAATCAAATAGGTAGATCAAGCCAATGAACCAATTCCTCAAGGCCATATGCTTCTTGTCCTGAAAACACAACTCAACCATAAGCACAAACCACTAGGACAAGGCCTAGGGTCAAAGTGGGAGAAATAATCCAAAACAGAACATGAAAATTGACAAGAATCAAGCTCAATCAATTAAGAACAATATCCAAGTGGTCTCATATCAATAGCATCAACCAAATTCATTTCACAAAGCATCTAAGGCAAGGCATGCAAGTTCAAACTCATTGATGCAACAGAATGAACAAATCCACATTAAATCAAAAATGGTTCAATAAATTCCAATAAAAATCATGGCTAACCGGAACACACCACATGATCATCATACCAAAAATCAGGGCATTTGGATAAGTTTAAGCATGGCAATTAAATTCCCTAAGGCAAGGCAAGCACAAACAAGCTCAATTAGGGCACAAAATGATACCTCAACTTCACATAAACCTAAAACAGAATTGACAAATGATAAATGTCTCAAACCAAATCCACAATAAACTTCAAGGTGTCTAGAATCAATGTGCAAAATTTCAAATCCATATGATAAACATCAAGCATTTCACAAATCATTGAAGTTCATGACTATCCAAAAGTCCAAACATAACTAACCAGCAAAGAAAATCCCAAACAAATCAAAACTCCTTCCAAAAATTCCACAAAAATTCATGATCAATCCTAACATCCAGAAGAAACATCATGCAAAAAATCTCATCAATTGGCATTTAATTGGCATGGCAAAGAAAATCCACAATTTGAATAAGCAAAGGTGTGACACACATTGTCACACCTACATTAACCATGTAATAACTCAACAACCCGATATGAGAAAAATGCAAACTCTATACCAAAATTTCAATTAGGATGTCTAGTTTAAGCATGCAAATTTTCACAATCATTGGAGCAATATCCATCATTTCATGAAGCAAATGGCATGGAAGGTGCAAATTGGATACACATGAACAATCCCTAGGCAAAATTAAATTCCAACCGTGCACAATTTGTGAAAAAATAGTCATAAAATTCTAGACATCATGAGGAACAACATGCAAAAATTCCCAGGCCAATTGGATCATTATTCATTGCGTTATGGTTTTTTGAATGAATGGAAAAAATAAAAAAAAACATGATGAAGCATGGTATGAACATATGAACAAAATTGTAAAAGCAATTTGGACAAAAGCCACGGCCAGGACTCGAACCGAGTGCGTATTTGAAAGTGGCGCCCTTAAGTGAAACACACCGTTTCACTTAAGTCTGTGTGGAGCGCCCTCATCCAATCATAACGCCACGCTGGACTTAAAACAACCAATGCATGGCCAGAAACAAGAAATTTCATGTAAAGCACGCTCATGAAGATCAAATGCATTCTGGAAAATAGAAACCCTAACATTCATGCGCATTCATAGTGTTCTTGAGGCTCAAGAACACTTTTGTCCAGAAATTCACAACCAGCACACCAATAGACTCGTCTTTCAACATACATTAACATGCTAGGCTTGGATTTTGCTAAATCAAACTATATCAAAAGATTCGCATGCAAGAACATTCATGTGCCAAACTTAGATCTACCATAACTTGCTCATTTCTTAATGAAAATCCACGATACAAAGATCAGTGTGATCACCAATGAAGGATCTACAACATGCATCCATCAATTTTAAGAATCATGACATGCGAAATCAAACCTTGTTGGAAGTGCAGAACTGGAATCGCAGCTTTCAGGCCTTGTAATGTCCAAACAGGTGATCTAACACTCTTGTACAATGGAATGGATGAAGGTTGATAGCTCAATTGTGCTTGATGTTGCTCAAATCCTCAACTGCCATGAATGGATGCTTGCTTCAACAGTTCCAAATTAGCTCGAAAATTGGTGAATCTTGCTTCCAAAAATGTCCAATTATGCTTAGGGATCAAGGATTGATCAAGAACAAGGCAAGGTTTGTGAAGAATTTGGATGAAAAAGTGAGAGAACCAAATTGTGAAAATTGTGCAATTGGATCTAGATCTGAGCAAAATGATGTGTTAATCCAATTTTCTGTTATGATTATGTTTATATATGGTTTGCTAATGATGTTGCTAATCACAATTAAGCAAATACAAGTGAATTAAGTAAAAACCAAGTGTTATGCCAAATTCCAATTCACCTCTACATGCATGGAATGGATGGAACAGTGCACGATTTATGTGTTAATTTACTTGAAAAACCTGTTTTGAACCAAATGCACATGATTGGAAGTGAAAGCAATGCACCATTTTTGAATTTGGATTTTCCCTCCAAAATTCAAATGAAAATGCCAATTTTTTTGTAATGGAAATGCATGATATGTGATGCATGTTTTGGATAGCTCATGTCAAGATGGAAATGTTGCAAAAAGAACCACTTCAATTGGCCTTATGGTGTGAAAGTTATGCACTTGTGAAGTTCAAATTTACTTGACCAATATTTGACCATATCTTCTCAACCATACAAGAGAAATTCATGTTCTTAGACTTTTTGGAAAGGGGAGAGAAATATCTTCAACTTTTATGTTGGACGAAATATCATTTGAAGCTTTCTTGATGATGTAAACTTGAGGAGAAAACCTTTCCATTTTTGGCAAATTTGAATTACAGGTCACTTTCTATTTTTGGAAAGTTTTGTCCTGACTTTATTTTCTTCAATGTTGATGTTTGAGACTTGTATGGACATGAATGAAGTGTTTCTAACCCTCTCCCACCCCCAAATCCAAGAGTTGACTTTGGTTGACTTTCTAGGGTTTCAGATGAATTTCAGCTTGACTGTTGAGCTTGAGCCTCAATCTCCTCATGACATGGCTCCAAAATGAAACCCTAGCTTCCACAAGCTCATTAAAACCATATGATGATCCCCATCTCCATGAAAACCTCATCTCCTTGACAAAACCCTGATTGGTACAATACAACTGATTAGGGTTGACCAGAGGTCAAAACCCTAATCCCAAGGAATCTGATCAGGCACAATGAACCTCTTCGTGATAATAAGACCAATGATGATGATGATGCACCACCTCAACCAAGATAATGATCAATCTCCTTGAGGAGCCAAGAAAACCCTAATTGAAGCACAACCCTCAGATGATTAGTGATCAACTCATGAAAACCCTCAGGCTTGAATCTTTTAACCTCTTGTTATTCTGAGCAAGACTTAGGAGGATGACTTGCTTATTGTCTCCACATGATATGCAAAGATGCAATGACTAATGACCTAAAAAATGAAATGCAATATGCTAAGCTAGTCCCAAGAGAGGAGGGCAAATTTTGAGGTGTTACCGCTGGCCCTATTGAATCCACTGTGCACCTGTCGATATGAATAGCCTCGGCTTTCAGATGATCAGGGTGAAGAGTGATTGAATACCAAGAACAGACGAACAATTTGTACTCTGATGGGAAATAATTAACAATGCCTGTCAGAACCGGCAAAGAAGCAATCTCGAAAGAAGAACCCGTCTGGTACGGAGAAAGTCGGCCTGAACACCGAAACAGAAATACCGACCTGTATACCAAAATAAATGGTAAAATAGGAATAACCATGGCCTGAACGCCGCTCGTCAGTCTGGATACTGAACATCGGAATATGAAAGTATTAATGTCGGTCTGAACACCGGGAGATTAGCCTGAACGCCACTTTGGTCTGAACACCACTTCGGTCTGGATACCGGGAGATCGGCCTGAATGCCGCAAGCTGCATCAATCTGAACTTCGGAAGCTTCTTCGACCTGAGTATCGGAAAATTGGCCTGAGTGTCGTATCGGTCTGAATACCCGCCTCGGTCTGAATACCGGAAGATTGGCCTGGATGCCACAAGTACTTCAACCTGATTGTTGGAAACTTCTTCGATCTGAAAATCGGAACTGGCCTGAATGCCACAAGTTCTTCGACCTAATCGTCGGAAACTTCTTCGATCTGAAAATCGGAACTGGCCTGAATGCCACAAGTTCTTCGACCTGATCGTCGGAAACTTCTTCGATCTGAAAATCGGAATTGGCCTGAATGCCACAAGTTCTTCGACCTGATCGTCGGAAACTTCTTCGATCTGAAAATCGGAACCTAGTCTGAATACCCAACAACTGGCCTGAACGCCACTTCGGCCTGGACACCGGAAAGCTGGTCATGCCGGTCAGCATCGGCAGAGATAACAAAACAGTGATAAGTGAGCCGGCACGCGTGCCAACGACCCATGCTGGGGATAACATACCACGAACCGGCTATTCTCTATTCAACCCTAACCAACGAACACTTTGCGCTTAGCTGGGGATTATTCTTTCTCTTGTTTTTACTTTTTCTTTTTGAACCCCGAAACTTCTTTGATTTATCATTTCCATCTCCGTCTGACAGAAATCCTTCCTCCAATATCGCACTACTGGGGAATTACTGCTGATTCACAATCATGACACCAAAACTCCTCAGAGTAACACCTTCACCTTCTGGCAAAACCACTTCTCAAACAATAACCACGGCGGGAAAAACAAAAACAAACAGAGCCGCCACCGTGCGTTATTTATCCCAAAGAGGGAAAGGAAACGCTCGAAGTAAACCTGGAAAAGACATGGTCTCGCGACCAAAGAGAGATGGGATCGGGAGTCGGTTATGCGAAGGGAAGGCATTAGCACCCCTACGCATCCGTCGTACTCGACGGGATCCACACTCAAAAGAAAAGAATAAGGTTGCTAAAACTGCTCACAAACACCACACACACACTAGAAACAACACAGGTGGGATAAGAGGGGAAAGGGCTCGCTAGGCTATCGCATCCTATGCCTACGTATCTCATCTGAAATGAGAATCAGAGCTACCGTAGTTCGGCTCACGCACGCCGAAACAAAACACACACAAGCAGGCAAACATGGAAACCGAATGCCAATCGATGGACTTACATCAGACTCCGAACCAAACAAAACCACACTGGAAACCAAATGCCACTTGATGGACTCATATCGGACTCCAAGCACACAACAATAGGATACGGAATGCCAATCGCTGGGCTTACATCCATCTCCTACACACACAAGGAGAAAAACACACAACAAGCTACTAAGGAGTCGGGAACTCGAGCCTAGCAACTGTCAAGCAAACACACACAAAAAGGAAAAAGGGTGCCCGGAGAGATCTCATACGACCTCCTGCCTACGTACCTCATCTGGTATGAGGATCAGGGCAACGTAGTTCCCCTTAACAGGGGAGAAACTTTCTCCTAACCAGAGACTGGGAAATGACCAACTAGAAGGGAGACTGACTCGAGCCTAATAGTTATCATGTATTCCACAATGGTCCTAGGTTGAGTTTTCTATCTATCTTGCACAAGCAGCAAGCTAATCCTAACCAGGCAAAGCAAAGCATGCAAGCACAATCAAAACAAGCAAACATACACAATTAGCACACACTATATACAGACAAAGGTGGGCTCACACCTCCTTAACCTCCTTATCTTCTGATCAAGACCTAGGAGGATGACTTGCTCAAGGTAGCCACATGATATGCAAAAATGCAATGACTAATATCCTAAAAAATGATATGCAATATGCTAAGCTAGTCCCAAGAGAGGAGGGCAAATTTTGAGGTGTTACAGCTGCCCCTACTCAATCCACTGTGCACCTGTCGAAATGAATAGCATCGGCTTTCAGATGATCAGGGTGAAGAGTGATTGAATACCAAGAACAGACGAACAATTTGCACTCTGATGGGAAAATAATTAACAATGCCTATCAGACCCGGCAAAGAAGCAATCTTGAAAGAAGAACCCGTCTGGTACGGAGAAAGTCGGCCTGAATACCGAACAAACAATGTTTGGATAAACGGTAACACAGGGATAACCATGGCCTGAATGCCGCTCATCAGTCTGCATACTGAGCATCAGAATATGGGATTATTGATGTCGGTCTGAATACCGGGAGACTAGCCTGAACGCCACTTTGGTCTGAACTCCACCTTGGTCTGGATACCGCCTCGGTCTGAACACCACTTCGGTCTGGATACCGCCTCGGTCTGGATACCGGGAAACTGGCCTGACTGCCGCAAGCTGCATCGATCTAATCGTCGGAAGCTTCTTCGATCTGAAAATCGGAACTGGCCTGAATGCTGCATCGGTCTGAATACCCGCCTCGGTCTGACCACCGGAAGATTGGCCTGGATGCCACAAGTACTTCAACATGACTTGTTGGAAAATTCTTCGATCTGGAAATCGGAAACGGCCTGAGCGCCACAAGTTCTTCGTCCTGATTGTTAAGAACTTCTTCGATCTGGAAATCAGAAACTTGGTCTGAACACCCATCAACTGGCCTGAACGCCACTTCGGTCTGGATACCGGGAACTGGTCTGAATACCGGGAAACTCTCCATGCCCATCAGCATCGGCAAAGATAACAAAACAGTGATAAGCGAGTCGGCACGCGTGCCAATGACCCATGCTGGGGATAACAAGCCACGAACCGGCTATTCTCTATTCAATCCTAACCAACGAACGCTTTGCGTTTAGCTGGGGATTACCTCTTTCTCGTCTTTTCTCTTTTTGAACCCCGAAACTTCTCGGATCATCATTTCCATCTCTGCTCAACAGAAACTCTTCCTCCAATATCGCACTACTGGGGAATACCTTTGGTTCACAATCATGATGCTAAACTCCTTGGAGTAACACCTTCACCTCTGGGCAAAACCACCTCTCAAACGATAACCACGGTTTGAGACTAGCTTATGCTTGCAATAATGATGCATGATATTTTTTCAGCGTAATGCTCCATAATCATGGAAATGCTTTGCGATTTATTATGCAATATGCTATGCTTATCTACATGATGAATGTATAAAAAGTATCCCCCTCAAGGGACTCTTCTGAGGAGCTCGAGACACTCTGTTGAGGAACTCGGCAACACTCCGATTCCACCCTGCTGGGGGAATAGCACTGCTGCTGGGAAAAGGCAACCCTTGCTGGGGAAAAGCCTCCTTTGCACTCGATCCGCTTGGGCTTCGCCAGGGATAAGAACCACCAACGCACTCTGTGGGGAAACAACGGTTTTTACTTGCTAGGGATATAAATCACGAATCTGCTTAGGGAAACCCTCACAGATACCTCCGTTGGGAAATAGCAACCTTCAGGCCTGGATGCTGAGGAAACACCGATCTCCAACCTGTTGGGGATATAACCATACCGACCCTGCTAGGGAAGCCACAGACCTTGAATCTGCTGGGGAATTAGTCATTCCGACTCTTCTTGAGGAGATGAGGAAAGTCTGATACTGAACACCCGTCGACTCGTCGAACCATGGCATTCATCATCCAAATCCACTATCAGCTTTCCAATTTTGAGAACTCCCAGACTCGTCTGGACTTTTCTGATTCATCATCTTGTATTCCCGACTGCTCCGCACTCAACGGAGAGCGAACTCCTGGGATTTATACAGACTTTTCAATCTTCAGACTTTGAAGAGTCTTCTTGATTAATTCTCAAGGATCGTCGTACGTCTTTTCGTCGTCCTTTCACCGCTCTTCTATTCATTCGTCCCTGATTGGACTCCATGGGGATTGTGTTGTCAAAAGCTTCCACATCACAACCTGCAAGTGAGGGAAAATACCTAACAGTACCTGCAAAAGAGATCGTTAGACAAAAACGTGCCCCAGGCGTGTCAAGATTTCAACACTTGAGTCACTCAACCTTCCGAATACGATTTCAAGTTTCAATCTTATAAGCATGCATTGGAAGGGACCTGTATGTCTTAAAATGCAAAGATTCTTTATCAAAATAATTGGATGTTTTTGCAATCAAAGCGGTAATGAAAACAAAAACAAAATTATTTGACTGAATATGCATTTTATTGATTGAAAAAGTGTGGCTCAAATTGAGCAATACAAAGGAAGCAATTCCTGAAAAGAGGTAACTGCGCACAAAAGGAAAAATCTATCCTAATGGCAATGTGAAACCCGTGATCTCATCGAGTTCCAACTCGGTTACACCCCATATGTCCTCAGACTCTCCGTGCTTTCTGCCTTCTGAACAAGACGTTTCCGACTGATCCCTACCGGGTATTATCCTGGTGCCTTAACCAAAGCGCAAACGATCATGCTGGACGCAGTTGTTCGTTTCAATCCCTCTTTTGCCTGGACTGCCCTTTCGGGTTTTCAGTCCACCGGGATACCCTTTTTTGCCCAAGTCGCCTTTTCAGGTTTTCGACTTGCCGGGTGTACATTTTTCCTTTTTATATCACTAATTTTTGCCCGAACCTTTTTTATTTTTTTTTCGGTTCGCCGGGATACCCGTTTTTGCCTGGACTATTTTATTCTTTTCGTCCAGCGGGTCTCTTTATACGAAGTATTTTTTAACTGCGTCTGCATTCACAGGGGATGGAAAATCTTCGCCATCCATGGTCGTTAACAACAAGGCTCCGCCAGAGAAAACCTTCTTGACCACGAATGGACCTTCATAATTGGGTGTCCATTTTCCCCTACAATCGTTTTGAGGAGGAAGGATCCTTTTCAGCACCATATCACCTACGTGATATACCCGAGGTCGTACCTTTCGGTCAAAAGCACGCTTCATCCTCTGCTGGTACAACTGCCCATGACAGATGGCCGCCAGCCTCTTTTCCTCAATCAGGCTTAACTCTTCATACCGAGTCCTTACCCATTCAGCCTCTTGCAATTTCACGTCCATCAGGACTCTCAAAGAGGGAATTTGAACCTCAACCGGTAACACGGCTTCCATCCCATATACAAGTGAGAAAGGCGTTGCCCCAGTAGATGTACGCATCGAAGTTCGATACCCATGCAATGCAAACGGCAACATCTCATGCCAATCCTTATAGGTCACAACCATCTTCTGCACAATCTTCTTGATATTCTTATTGGCTGCCTCAACCGCCCCATTCATCTTCGGACGATAAGGAGAAGAATTGTGATGCTCGATCTTGAATTCCCGGCACAGTTCTGCCATCATCTTGTTGTTGAGATTAGAACCATTATCAGTAATGATTCTTTCGGGAACCCCATATCTGCAAATGATGTCTCTCTTGAGAAACCTGGCAACGACCTGCTTCGTCACATTCGTATAAGAGGCTGCTTCCACCCACTTGGTGAAGTAATCAATAGCCACTAATATGAACCGGTGCCCATTCGAAGCCGTAGGCTCAATCTTTCCGATCATATCAATGCCCCACATAGCAAACAGCCATGGAGACGACATTAAGCTCAACGGATTCGGAGGCACGTGCACCTTGTCAGCATAAATCTGGCATTTATGACACTTCCGCATGAAATTAAAACATTGGGCCTCCATTGTCATCCAATAATAACCTGCCCTCAGCAGCTTCTTCACCATTGCATTCCCACTGGCATGGGTACCGAACGACCCCTCGTGAACCTCTTTCATCAATTGGCTTGCTTCTTTGTCATCAACGCATCTGAGCAAGACCCAATCAAAATTTCTCTTGTACAAAACCCCATCCTTATTCAAGTAGAACACCATGGCCAACCTCCGCAGAGTCTTTCAATCCTTCTTGGATGCCCCTTCAGGATACTCTTGAGTTTCCAGATAGCGCTTGATATCGTAATACCACGGCTTCTCATCATCAGGCGTTGTGTCAACATCAAACACATAAGTCGGTCTATCCAGACGTCCTACCTCAACACTGGGGAACTGATTCCACCACTGCACCTTAATCAAGGCGGCCAGAGTAGCCAAAGCATCTGTCAACGGATTCTCTTCTCTAGGCACATGATGCAAAACCACCTTGGTGAAAAACGTCAACAACCTCCTCGTATAGTCCCGGTATGGAACTAAATGAGACTGATGCGTATACCATTTTCCGTTAACCTGATTTACAACCAAAGCTGAATCTCCATATATAACTAGGTTTTTGATCCTCAAATCAATCGCCTCTTCAATCCCCAGGATACAAGCTTCGTATTCAGCCCCGTTATTGGTGCACTCAAATGTTAGCCGGGCAGCAAAAGGAATGTGGGATCCTTTCGGCGTAACCAAAACAGCACCAACACCGCTACCATTCACGTTAACGGCCCCATCAAACATCAGAATCCATTCGGATTCAGGGTCAGGCCCCTCCTCCGGGATCGGTTCCTCGCAATCTTTCGATTTGAGAAACATGATGTCCTCATCAGGGAATTCAAACTTCATCGGTTGATAATCCTCAATAGGTTGCTGAGCGAGGTAATCAGACAATACACTCCCCTTGATCGCTTTCTGAGAGGTATATTGGATATCATATTCTGTCAAAATCATTTGCCATCTCGCAACCCGTCCGGTCAATGCTGGCTTTTCAAAAATGTACTTGATTGGATCCATCTTGGAAATCAACAAAGTGGTATGAACCAGCATATACTGCCTCAGTCGGCGAGCAGCTCAGGCCAAAGCACAGCAAGTTTTCTCGAGCAGTGAATATCTTGTTTCACAGTCGGTAAACTTTTTGCTAAGGTAGTATATGGCATGCTCTTTTCGACCAGACTCGTCATGCTGCCCCAATACACACCCCATAGACCCCTCGAGGACCGTCAAGTACAGAATTAACGGTCGTCCCTCCACAGGAGGCATCAGAATCGGAGGCTCCTGCAAATACTCTTTTATTTTTTCAAATGCCACTTGGCAATCATTATTCCACCTAACCGTTTGATCTTTTCTCAACAACTTGAATATAGGTTCACACGTGGCTGTTAGATGAGATATGAACCGTGAAATGTAGTTCAATCTACCTAAGAAACCACGAACCTCCTTCTCTGTTCTCGGTTCAGGCATTTCTCTTATTGCTTTTACTTTAGCAGGATCAACCTCGATTCCTTTCTCACTTACAATGAACCCCAGCAATTTACCGGACCGCACCCCGAAAGTGCACTTATTCGGATTCAACCTCAGTCTGAACTGTCTCAGCCGGTCGAACAGTTTGGCCAGATCTACCAAATGCCCCTCCTCTGTCTGGAACTTTGCTATCATGTCATCAACATAGCATTCAATTTCATGATGAATCATATCATGAAACAAAGTCACCATAGCTCTCTGATAAGTAGCACCGGCGTTCTTGAGACCGAATGGCATCACCTTATAACAAAAAGTCCCCCACGGTGTGATGAACGTTGTTTTCTCCATATCATCTGGCGACATTTTGATTTGATTATAGCCAGAAAAGCCATCCATGAAGGAAAACACCGAGAATTGAGCTGTATTATCTACCAACACGTCAATGTGAGGTAATGGAAAATCATCCTTCGGGCTAGCTCTGTTCAGATCCCGGTAGTCCACACACATTCTCACCTTCCCATCTTTCTTCGGCACCGGCACAATGTTCGCGACCCAAGGCGGATAATTAGTGACAGCAAGGAAACCAGCATCCCACTGCTTCTGCACCTCCTCTTTAATTTTCATTGCCATGTCAGGTCGAGTTCTGCGCAACTTCTGCTTCACTGGAGGACAATCTGCTCTCAATGGTAGCTTGTGCACAACGATATCGGTATCCAACCCTGGCATATCTTGATAAGACCAGGCAAAGATGTCAACATACTCTTTCAACAGTGCCACCATTCTGCTCTTGACACTTACCTCCAAAGCAACCCCAATTTTCACTTCTTTTCTGACCTCGTCGGTGAAGGTGAGTAAAACAAGAAAGGGGGGGGGGGGGGGTTTGAATTGTTTAGAAAATAAGCTCTGTTTCAAAATGAAAACCACACAATGATTTTATACTGGTTCGCTTATAACACAAAGCTACTCCAGTCCACCCGGCCAAGGTGATTTCGCCTTCAACAAGGACTTAATCCACTAATCTTGAAAGATTACAAACAACGTCTAAGAGAAAGATCTCTTAGTCCTCTCAAGTATACAGACTACACAGAGTCACTTGAGGAAATAAACAAACAATAGATAAAAGATTTATGTAATCTAAAGTGCTTCTAAGAAAGCAAATATTACAATAGTAAGAACAAAGTGATTCACGTTATAAGCAACAGCTTCGTGAAGATTTAGAGAGCAAGAGTGTTTTCTTGAGCGTTGATGTTTCAGTATAATTTTTCCTTGTATGTGTTCTATATTGAATGTTGATTTGCAGTCCTTTATATAGAAGAGAAGTAGTGGTTGAAACTGGTGGATATTAAAATGAATTTACGCCATCACTTAAATAGCTTCTGCAGGATAACTTTCTCTCCTTGAAATGACTACTTACCACATATAGTATCTTCTCTATTGAAATTGGAAATTAACGTCTCTTTCTGTATTAGGAAATCCATTTGCAATCCTTTACTTGACTTTAACGTTACTCTTTCATCATTAGTATTTCCATGATCAGAGTCTTCGTGTATCTGAGAATCTTGGAGTCTTGCTTCTGATGTTGATCTCTTTTGAGTTTTGATGGATTCTTCAGATAGCGCTGATAAGTTCTGGAGTTTAGAGATAGCGTTGATCAGAGTCAGAACTTCTAGAGCTTACTTCTTGTTCAGATGCTTCTGATACTTTGCTGTTTTGCTCAGAGTTGGACTTCCTTGAACGTGTTTCTACTTCAGATGCTTCTTATCTTCTGATAATTTGTATCTGATCTGGTTCTGTATCTGATGACATCATCAGATCTCTTCCTTCTTTCTTTAGAACCCTGCACACTTAGAAACTTTTCGTTAGGGTGCCATTTTTGGTTTCATCCTTTGTTATCATCAAAATCAAGGAATCTGTTGTAGAACAATTTTTGTTCTTACAATCTCCCCCTTTTTGATGATGACAAAACAATCTTAATTAGCAGATGAAACATGAATAATATCAGATCAGATAGATAAGAGCTCCCCCTGAGATAGTGCTAGGGAGTTCAGAAGTTCTTACCAGAGCTTCTAAGTAAAGATGTTTCTTGATACCTTCTGCAATTTCTTAAGTCCAGGTTAGATAAATTTATTTTAAGAAAAATATGTTGCAGAATGCTTAAGGTATTTAGACAATATTTTCATCAGAGCTATTAATGACTTCTCCCCCTTTTTGTCAGAATCAAAAAGACATAGCAAAAAATAAATAATTGAAGAGAAAAACATTGTATTCAGATAAAAGCACAAAGGCAACAAGAACAGGAAAACATCAAAATCAGAGAAAGCAAACAAAACAACAGGCAAGCAAAAAAATATCCTAAGTGCCTAGGGGTTCGGAGGCGGAGGCATTCTCTGAAGCAACATAGCCAGCATGTTCTGAATGTTGTCGTTGATAGTGTCTTGCTTATCCATTCTGGCACAGAGTTCATTCTGATCTTGCTTAAGTTCTTTCAGCGTCTGAAGAACCATAGGGATAACAGAAGAGGACTCCCCCAGAGTCAGAGCCTGCTGTGCTTCAGCTTCAGCAGCAGCTTGTGCTTCTGCATCCGCCAGAGCCTTAGCTTCAGCTTTTTTTATCCTTAGGATTTCAGCTTCCCTTGCTCTTTCTTCTTCCAGTCTTCTTGCTTCCTCTTCAGCTTCTCTTGCCAGTCTCTCTTCCTCTAGCCTTCTGGCTTCAGCTTCTCGTGCAAGTCTTTCCTGGAGTCTTGCCTCAGCATCTCTGATGTAGCCATTTCTGACTTTTCAGAGATGTTCTTCAGTCTAAAAGCCTCATAGGTCATCCAGCCAATGACTCTGTTCCAGTGTGTCCTTACAGAGTCAGGATCATCACTGACTTCAGAGTTAGAGGTCAGAGACTTGACCTTTTGTACTGAAGCCCCTGCGACCAGCATGATGGCTTCCTCAAGGGTAGGTATAGAAAGGTCAGGTTCAGAGGTTTGAGGTGAAGAAATTGGAGGGCTGAGATTTAGAGTTAGAGGTTCTGGTTCAGTTTCTGATTCAGGTTGAGGTTCAGATCTTTGGGGTGAAGCGTAAAGAGGGTTTAAGTCTAATGGTTCAGATTCAGCGGAGATGGTTGGAGGGATGATATCAGAGGTGTGGATGTCAGAGGGTTGAGTTTCAGAGGGTTGGTCTTCAGAAGTAATGTTTGTTGTTTGTTCTGGTGGAGGTGAAGTTGTTTCAGAATGTGTTTGTGTTTGTTGTGAAGCAAGGTTTTGAGCCTGAATTTGGGCTAAGGTAGGGGAGTCAGGGTCAGAGTATTCTTGGTCAGAGGAGATTTGAAGGTATGGTGGTGATTCTGGTTCTGAAGATGATGAAGAGGAAGTGCTTTGGTTCATTTGTTCAGGTTCAGAAGGAGGTATGAATGTACGGGCGATATTTAAAATTGGTGAAGTTTGTGAGGTTCTGGTTGTAGAAAGTGGGATTTCGGAGGTTGTATAAATGGGTGGTGTTGGGAGAGGATTAGAGGAAGGAGTAGAGGAAACCATCAGAGGTTCAGAGGAAATAGGAGGAACAGACGTACCAGTAGAAATTTGCAGAGGAGCTGGAGATCTGCTTCCAGAAGATTCTCCAAGTCTTGCCTTCTTTCCCTGTGATGTTATTTTCTTCTCAGAGAGACCTCTCTTGTATCTGACGAAGTCTTCTTCTGAATCTAGACAATCGTCGAGGCTGAAGTCAGAGATGTCAACACCTTCATCCAGCAGACGATTAAGATAGATAGCAACCGCATCTTTGGGTTCGTTCTTGTAGAACCTAGCAAGACCATGAGGCAGCTTCCTCTGATCTTTCAAGGAATCCCAGGATGTGTCCAGCGTGGGTCTGACTTGAATCTTCTTTATTATTCCCATACTCTTCAGATTTCTGGCGTTCAGAGGCTTCCCAGTGTCTATTGCCAGATCTAGCATCAGCTTGGCCTTCTCCAGATGATCTACCAGCCCATTCTCGATGAAAACATCAGATAACAATCTTCCCAGAGGGATGTAGGATCTGGGCTTCATGTTGTTTCTGGTCTCCCTGACAGAGTCTCTCAGGTATCTGAAGAGTAGTGCAGGAAGGCAGATCTTCACACCCTTGTGAATGCAATAAAGTATGCACTTCTGATCTGCATTGATGTAATCAGAGGAGTTAGAAGCTGGGCGGTGGTGAATAGTTCCCAGAATGATCTTAAGCCACACTCTGAGGTTCTGATGCAGCTCTTTGTTCTTTGAAGGATTTCCTTCAGTGTTATGTTTGAAGATGGTTGGATTGATTACTTCAGCAATGCGCCTTGACCTAGGGTTGATGTTGTAAATCCTTTTACCTCCATCTCTCTCCATGTTCAGTAAAGAAGCAATTGACTGTTCAGTAATTACTATCTTTACCCCCAAAACATAAGAGACGATGAAATGGTCATCAGCGTCTGCAAATCTCCAGAACTCCTTGATGAGAAGTGGGTAAACAGGACCATAAAGCCTTTGGAAGTAGTTTCCCCAACCTTGTTGACGAAGTTCTTCAGTAAGATCAACTCCATTTCTTCTCAAGTTGTCAAAGTCCACCAGTGCTTCACATAACACATTCAATCCCTCAAAGGGAGTTGATAGGTTGATGTGAGGTAAACGATCAAGGATATGGGGTTCTTTGTAAACTGGGGTGATGGAGACTCCTGTAACAGTTGGAGTTGGAATGCTTGAAGTTTGAGCAGTTGAGCTTGATTCCATTTGTTGAGAAAAGTTAAAAACTTCTTGTTGTTGAGCATCCATGGTTGAAGAAGAAGATGAAGAGTTTGCAGAAATGCTTCAGAGAGGTTTAGGGTTTTAGAGAGGGTTTGAGAGTGAGTGAGAGTGATAAGTGTGTGAAAAGTGAGAAAATTGTTTAAATACCCGAAGTTAAAACACATGCAAAACGACACACAATATTGCGTTAGCACAAAGCTCAAGTAAGCACGCTTGGGGGAGAAATGATTAAGGCTAATTAATGAATGTCTAATCCCAACAGTACGCACACTGCTCGAGGAGATCTCAAACGTTTCACCTTTGATCTTCTTCTGGACAGCTGTCTAGAAGTTCTAGGGTTGGACGCTAAGTGCTCCACGTGTTGATGTATCTGATCTTCAGGAATACCAAAGGATTGGTTCCTGGAGATTTCTAACTTAGATATCTTCTTAACTTGGTAGAAGTATCAGAGTCAGAGGCAGAAACACATTTGTTTATGTCAGAGTCTCATTTTACATTTTCAGAGCCACACTTCATTCTGGACAATTTTGAATGTTCATATTTTCTAGGATAAAAAGAAATCTATCTTCAGCTAGAGGCTTAGTAAAGATATCTGCCCATTGATGATCTGTATCAATGAACTTCAATGTTACTATCCCTTTCTGAACATAGTCTCTGATAAAATGATGTTTTATTTCAATGTGTTTAGCTCTGGAATGTAGAATGGGATTCTTACTTAGACAAATGGCAGCAGTATTATCACAGAAGATAGGAATGTTACTTTCAAAAATTTGCAGATCTTCTAACTGATGCTTCATCCAGAGCATCTGAGTTGTGCACAGTGATGCTGAGATATATTCTGCTTCTGCAGTTGATAGAGCGATAGTTGACTGTCTTTTGCTAGCCCAGGAGATTAGATTGTTTCCCAGAAGCTGGCAATTTCCAGATGTGCTTTTTCGTTCTAGTCTATCTCCTGCATAATCTGCATCACAGTAACCAGAAAGTCTATACTCTGATGTTTTCTTATACATCAGGCCCAGGTTAGGAGTTCCTTTCAGATACTTAAGAATTCTCTTAACTGCTGTTAAATGAGATTCTCTAGGATCTGATTGGAATCTGGCACATAGACAGACACTAAAGAGAATATCAGGACGAGTAGCAGTCAGATAGAGAAGAGAGCCTATCATACCTCTATAGAGCTTCTGACAAACCTTTGAGCTTACTTCTTCTTTTTCGAGAATGTATGTTGGGTGCATTGGAGTTTTTGCAGAGTTACAGTCAGCCATGTCAAATTTCTTCAGAACATCTTTAATATATTTGCTTTGATGAACATATGTAACTTCTGAGGTTTGGTTAATTTGAATTCCCAGAAAGAACTTTAGTTCTTGCATTAAGCTCATTTCAAATTCTGCCTGCATTAACTTAGAGAATTCTTGACAAACAGAGGCGTTAACTGAACCAAAAATAATGTCATCAACATATATCTGGCATATCATGAGATCATTGTTAAGGTTCTTACAGAAAAGTGTGGAGTCAACTTTCCCTCTGATAAAATTGTGTTCCAGAAGAAAATTGCTTAAACGTTCATACCAAGCTCTGGGAGCTTGTTTAAGTCCATATAAAGATTTTTTAAGTTTAAAAACATGTTCTGGAAAGTTTGGATTTTCAAAACCTGGAGGTTGGTTGACATACACTTCTTCTGATATATAACCATTAAGGAATGCACTCTTGACATCCATTTGATATAATTTAATAGAATGGTTAATAGCAAAAGATACAAGAAGACGAATAGATTCTAACCTTGCGACTGGAGCAAAAGTTTCATTATAATCAATACCTTCTTGTTGACTATAACCTTGAGCTACCAGTCGAGCTTTGTTTCTGACGACTTCTCCTTTCTCATTCAGCTTGTTTCTGAATACCCATCTGGTTCCAATAACGTGAGTGCCTCTGGGCTTTGGAACAAGATCCCAGACATCATTCTTTGTGAATTGATCTAATTCTTCTTGCATGGCTGAAACCCAGTCGTTATCTTGAAGTGCTTCATCACAGGACATAGGCTCAATCAGAGACACTAGTCCCAGAGGAGTATCTTCAGAGGTCCTGAAGGTAGATCTGGTTCTGACAGGTTCGTCCTTGTTTCCCAGAATCAAATCTTCAGATACGTTGATACGACTTTTAACTTTCTTTGGGATTTCTGGGGATTTAATTTCTTCAGAGTTCTGAGTGACTGTTGCTTCTGGAGCTTTATCAGAACCTGCAAGGGTGATTTCTAAATCTGCAAAATCTTCAACTAGCTTTGACTTTTCAGGGTCAAGCTTATCATCAAATCTGACATGAATAGATTCTTCCACAATTTTGGCTTCTGTGTTGTATACTCTGTAGCCTTTAGAGCGTTCTGAGTATCCTAACATAATACCTTTCTGTGCTTTGGAATCAAACTTGTTCAGATGTTCTTTAGTGTTTAAGATAAAGCAAGAACATCCAAAAGGATGAAAATATGAAATGTTTGGTTTTCTTCCTTTACACAGTTCATAGGGAGTCTTTTCCAGAATGGGTCTTATAGAGATTCTATTCTGAATGTAACACGCTGTATTTACAGCTTCTGCCCAAAAATGCTTTGCCACATTAGTTTCATTGATCATGGTTCTAGCCATCTCTTGGAGTGTCCTATTCTTCCTCTCTACAACTCCATTTTGTTGTGGAGTTCTAGGGCAGGAGAAATCATGGGATATTCCATTAGAGTCAAATAATTCTTCAAAATCTTTGTTTTCAAATTCTCCACCATGATCACTTCTGACTCTAACAATTTTAGCATCAAATTCTTTTTGCACTTTGGAGCAGAAACTAGTGAATACAGAGTGAGACTCACTCTTGTGCTTTAGGAATTTCACCCATGTCCAGCGACTGTAATCATCAACAATGACTAGTCCATATTTCTTTCCATTGACTGATGCTGTTTTCACAGGACCAAATAAGTCAATGTGGAGAAGTTCCAGAGGCTTAGAGGTAGAAACAACATTTTTCTTTTTAAAAGATGTTTTAGAAAATTTTCCTTTCTGACATGCTTCACACAGAGCATCTGAAGAAAACTTCAGTTTAGGTAGGCCTCTCACTAACTCAAGTTTGTTTAGCTGAGAAAGTTTCCTCATGCTAATGTGGCCCAAGCGTCTATGCCATACCCATTACTCTTTATGAACAGACATCAGACATTTAACATTTTGTTCTTTTAAATCAGAAAGATTAATTTTATAAATGTTGTTTTTCCTCTTGCCTGTGAAAAGGACCGAGCCATTGTTTTGATTAATGGCTTTACATGTTTTTTGATTAAAGATTACATCATAACCGTTATCACTTAATTGACTTATGGATAATAAGTTATGCATTAGTCCTTCTACATAAAGAACATCAGATATAGAGGGAAGAGTACCATTACCAATAGTTCCGGAGCCTCTGATCCTTCCTTTCTGATCTCCTCCGAAGCCTACAAATCCAGCGTCTTTAAGTTCCAGACTTTGGAACATAGACTTTCTTCCCGTCATGTGTCGCGAGCATCCAGAGTCCAGGTACCATGACTGGTGTCTGAACTTTGCTGCATAGGATATCTGCAACATACACAATCTTATCTTTTGGTACCCAGAATCTCTTGGGTCCTTTCAGATTAGTTTTCCCAGAGTTTCTTATAACTTTGGGTTTTCTAGCATTTTTAAATTTTTGTTCTTGTGTGTGTGTGTAATGATATGAAAAGGGAGATTTAAGTTGGTCACTGGTAGAAGTTTTATCTTCCTTAGGATCATACCCAATTCCCTTTTTATTGTTCTGACTTACTCCATAAATCATGGATGCCATAATACTCCTATCTATCCCATTTTTCAGAAATTCTTGAAAGGCTTCTTCGTATTTATAAATTATTTTATTTGAAGTTTGTGGTGCTTGAGACAACGCTTCTTCTAATTCTAAGCTTTTTCTTTTTGCTCCATCTCTTTCTAGTGTTAAAGATCTGATTGTATCTTCTCGTGCTAGAATTGTCATCTCAAGTTCACTACATTCTTCAAATTTTGCTTTAAGACAGCCTTTAATGTTTTTAAACTTTTGTTTTAATTTCTGATATGAGCTAAGAGTTTCTGACAAACAAGATTCTAGATCAGATCGAGAAAGTTCAGAAAATACCTCTTCAGATTCTTCATCTGAGCTACTCCTGGATGTGGTAGCCATAAGTGCCACATTGGCCTGTTCATCAGAGTCAGATTCTGATGATCCAGATTCACTATCATCCCAGGTAGCCATCAGTCCTTTCTTTGTCCTGAAGGTATTTTTCTTGAAGCTTTCTTTTCTAGAGTTGTCTTTCTTTAGCTTGGGGCATTCATTCCTGTAATGACCTGTTTCTTTACATTCATAACAGGTAATATCTTTGTTAGATTTACCTTTTGAAGTTGATTCTGATCGATCCCCTCTGGGTCTTGGTCTTCTGAAGTTGTTGTTCCTCTTTTTCCAGAGTTGCTTAACTCTTCTGGTTAGTAGGGATAATTCTTCTTCATCATCAGAATCTTCTAGTTCAGAGTCATCAGTATCTTCAGTTTCTGCCTGGAGAGCTTTGGTTCTGTCAGGTTTGCGTCTTTCAGGTCTGGACTTCAATGCTACAGACTTGTTCCTTTTCTGAGGCTCATCTTCCTCTAGTTCTATCTCATGGCTTCTGAGAGAACTGACAAGTTCTTCAAGGCTAATATTGTTCAGATCCTTTGACAGCTTCAGAGCAGTAACCATAGGTCTCCATTTCTTTGGCAGACTTCTGACTATCTTTTTGACATGGTCTGCAGTTGTGTATCCTTTGTCTAGAACCTTGAGACCTGCAATCAGAGTTTGGAATCTAGAGAACATTGCCTCTATGGCTTCATCATCCTCCATTTTGAAGGCTTCATATTTCTGGATAAGCGCCAGAGCCTTTGTCTCTTTGACTTGAGAGTTTCCTTCATGAGTCGTCTTCAAAGAGTCAAGTATGTCTTTGGCTGTTTCTCTGTTGGTGATCTTTTCATACTCGTTGTAAGATATAGCATTTAGGAGTATGGTTCTGGCCTTGTGATGATTCTTGAAAACTCGTTTCTGATCATCTGACATCTTTCTTCTGGGAACTTCAGCTCCATCCTCTGTGACAGGAGGTTTGTATCCATCTGTGACAATGTCCCAGAGTTCAGCATCATAACCCAGAAAGAAACTTTCAATTCTATCTTTCCAGTAGTCAAACTTCTATCCATCAAAAACAGGAGGCTTAGCATTGTAACTATCTTTTTCATTTGAGTGGGCCATAGTTTTTCTCGTACTGGATCTCTCTACACTGTTAAGTGTTTGATTAGAAAATCAATAACAGAGCCGGAGCTCTGATACCAATTGAAGGTGAGAAAAACAAGAAAGGGGGGGTTTGAATTGTTTAGAAAATAAGCTCTTTTTCAAAATGAAAACCACACAATGATTTTATACTGGTTCGCTTATAACACAAAGCTACTCCAGTCCACCCGGCCAAGGTGATTTCGCCTTCAACAAGGACTTAATCCACTAATCTTGAAAGATTACAAACAACGTCTAAGAGAAAGATCTCTTAGTCCTCTCAAGTATACAGAGTCACTTGAGGAAATAAACAAACAATAGATAAAAGATTTATGTAATCTAAAGTGCTTCTAAGAAAGCAAATATTACAATAGTAAGAACAAAGTGATTCACGTTATAAGCAACAGCTTCGTGAAGATTTAGAGAGCAAGAGTGTTTTCTTGAGCGTTGATGTTTCAGTATAATTTTTCCTTGTATGTGTTCTATATTGAATGTTGATTTGCAGTCCTTTATATAGAAGATAAGTAGTGGTTGAAACTGGTGGATATTAAAATGAATTTACGCCATCACTTAAATAGCTTCTGCAGGATAACTTTCTCTCCTTGAAATGACTACTTACCACATATAGTATCTTCTTTATTGAAATTGGAGATTAACGTCTCTTTCTGTATTAGGAAATCCATTTGCAATCCTTTACTTGACTTTAACGTTACTCTTTCATCATTAGTATTTCCATGATCAGAGTCTTCGTGTATCTGAGAATCTTGGAGTCTTGCTTCTGATGTTGATCTCTTTTGAGTTTTGATGGATTCTTCAGATAGCGCTGATAAGTTCTGGAGTTTAGAGATAGCGTTGATCAGAGTCAGAACTTCTAGAGCTTACTTCTTGTTCAGATGCTTCTGATACTTTGCTGTTTTGCTCAGAGTTGGACTTCCTTGAACGTGTTTCTACTTCAGATGCTTCTTATCTTCTGATAATTTGTATCTGATCTGGTTCTGTATCTGATGACATCATCAGATCTCTTCCTTCTTTCTTTAGAACCCTGCACACTTAGAAACTTTTCGTTAGGGTGCCATTTTTGGTTTCATCCTTTGTTATCATCAAAATCAAGGAATCTGTTGTAGAACAATTTTTGTTCTTATAGTCGGTACCCAGATTCACAATCTCAACCTGCTCTTCATGCGGCTGAATCACCTTCTCCTCTTGTTTCAACAACCTGGCTAATTCCCCTGGCAGTTCACAATCTTCTTCGCCTTCTTCTTCGGCATGATAGATCGGATTGTCGAAGTCATACGAGGGTGTAACAGGATTGTTATCAATGAGATCCGGCGAGTGATCGCATCTGCATGAATGTTGATTCATGCATTGCTTTAGAACCGAAACGAGACAAATTGAAAAGAAGGAAAATGAAAACATTGCCATTTTTATTTTTGTTTTTAAACTGCAAAAATAAATGAAAAACAGGGAACACCGCTTTTAACTGAAAAAACATCCTTTTATTTATGATGCAAATTTTGCAAAATGAAACATGAGGTGGCCCTTACAATGAACCATTACGTTTCGGGCAAAACGTATGGCTTCCATGCAAATAAAATTGAAAAACAGAAAATATTACTCTTCAAGTAGAGTGACAGTGATGATCTTTTCAGCCTTCCAGTTCTGGACTCCCATCCCTGGTGCGCAAGGCTTTATCCACCGATCCATCTCGCAGTCACTGTCAACTTCATCACCCACCATACAGATGTGATCTGGATCTAGCATTCCAGCACTGGTGAATGTGACTGACGGACGACGTCCTCTACCTTGTCCTAACGAGCCTCGGCCCGGCTGATAACCCACTCCAAAGCGGTCTTTCTTGGCAGAGATGTCCATCATCTTCCCCCAACCAGGAGCTTCCCCACTCTTCACCACCTCGGCGGCCTGCTTAAACGAAGAAATGGACGGTTTCTCCTCTTCCTTGGCAAAAAGAGCATTCTCCACCTTAACGGTTTCAAATGCTTGACTCGGCGTTTCCCATATCTCACCGTCCATTTCCACGTATTTAAACGATAAAAGGTGGCTGACGAAGATATCTTCCTCTCCGCAGACGGTGATGACCTGTCCATCCAAGATATACTTCAGCTTCTGGTGCAAAGTCGAAGTCACTGCCCCAGCAGCATGAATCCATGGTCGACCCAACAGGCAACTGTATGCCGGCTGAATATCCATGACATAGAAAACTGACTTAAACACCTCAGGGCCAATCTTCACCGGGAGCTCAACCTCTCCAAACACAGCCCGCTTCGAACCATCAAAAGCCCTCACTATCAAATCAGTGGGCGTCAGGATCAACCCTTCACAGTTCAACTTCGCCAGGGCTTTCTTTGGCAACACATTTAATGAGGAGCCTGTATCAACTAACACGTGCGAGAGCACGGCCCCTTTACATTCCATGGCAATGTGTAAAGCCCGGTTATGATTCCTCCCATCCACAGTCAGATCCATATCGGTGAACCCCAACCCGTGGCTGGCATGAACATTAGACACCACCGTCTCCAACTGATTAATCGTTATCTCCTGAGGAACGTAGGCCTTCTTCAAAATTTTCAATAAAGCCTCTCTATGCCCCTCAGAGCTCAACAACAATGACAAGATCGAGATCTTGGATGGTGTCTGCTGCAGATGGTCGACAAGTTTGTACTCTGACTTCTTGATGATTCTTAGAAATTCTTCTGCTTCATCATCAAGTTCTTTCTCCGACCCACCAGGTGCCGGTGTCACCACAGGAGTACCTTCATTAATCACTTGTTTTCCTCTTGCCCTGGCTAAAGCCTCAGCCTTTTCTTTCTTTTCTTTTTCTCCTTCTCCTCCCCTCAAAGCATCAGGAGCAAACAACCTCCCACTACGAGTGAAACCGTTGGGTCCGGCATTATCCACCTTTGAAACGATGGTTTCACTAGCAGCTTGGTCCTCCACTTTCTCTCCATTGCAATACACTTCCCCACCATAATGCCACGGCACGGCATCATCTTTGTCATAAGGAATTGGTCCAGGTACCATGATAATAATTGGAGCCGCATCAGCCAGAGTTGACAAATCAACCGGGTCAAAGTAGATAGTTATGGTGGAGACATCCTCCTTCCCCATATCAGCCTTCTCAAACCTGAGGCTTCCCTCGTCCATCAGCCTCTGGACAGCCTCCCTCAACAGTATGCACCCATCAAACTGACGATCATTCATTCTCCCTCTGACTTGATACCCGACCCTCTGCGGTCTCTGCTGAAACGGATGACGCTGTTGTTGCGGTTGTTGCTGTTGTTGTGCAGGCTGATTGTTAGCAGGAATAGTTACCGCAACAGTGTGCTGGTAGTAACGATCCCTACTCGGTCCTATCTGGGTATATACTGCACTTGTATCACCCTCTTTCTTCCTTTGGCCATTTCCGAAGGGCTTCTTCGAACCAGATGACGAAGCATTACCACCCTGGATTTTTCCGAGCTTCAACCAACTCTCTATCCTTTCTCCAGCTACCACAATATCAGCGAAGTTGGTAACCGGGCATCCAACCATTCTCTCAGCAAAGGCCCCCTGCAGGGTACCCATGAACAAATTTGACATCTCCCGGTCTACCAATGGAGGTTGAACTCTGGCAGCCAACTCCCTCCACCTTTGAGCATACTCTTTAAACCCCTCGTTAGGCTTCTGAGACATACCCTGCAGCTGGGTACGGCTAGGAGCCATGTCAGCGTTAAATTGGTACTGTTTAAAGAATGCATCTCCCAGATCCTGCCAGCTTTTGATGTCCGAAGATTTCAGCTTGGTGTACCATTCCAGGGATCCTCCGGACAGACTGTCCTGGAAGAAGTACATCCACAGCTTCTGGTCCATCGTGTACGCAGAAATCTTGCGGACGAAAGCTTGAAGGTGAGTTTCCGGGCAGGAACTCCCATTGTACTTATCAAATGCGGGCGCCTTGAATTTCTGTGGGATCACAATCCCCTCTACCAGCCCCATATTCGACATATTCACAACCCCTAGAGTGGCATAGCTTTCCAGAGCCCTGATTTTCTCTGCCAGCAACTGAATCTCTTTATTCGGTGGCTGGACACCGTATTGACCAAACGGCTCATTATGCATGGAGAATTGATCAGCTTCTCTGTCTTCCTCCCTATCATCCTCAACCCCAGAGAACGGAGGAAACAGACTATCCTTCATATTATTACCCATCTGACCGGGCCCACCACCTGTGGCAGCACCAAAACCACCGGCATTATTGTTCACTACACCCACAGTCGTCCTCTTTCCACCTTCCTTAGAACCACCATGCCCCTGGTTGGAGACACCATCCAGGTTGACACCGCTGTTAGCAGCTGAAGCCCGCTCGAGCTTCTCAACTTTATCAGCCAGTGCTTTCTGCCCGACTGCAAACCCTTGCATGATGTTGATCAATTCGTTCATTTTATCCTTCAGCTCAAGAACATCTGTATTTGGTAGATCCATCAGTCTTGGAGTGTTGCGTCTGGTGAAGTATCTGTGTGGACGTGTTGAGTGCAAAGGTACAACTCTACGAGCACGAGCAATGATTCCTGAAACAATCAAGCATGTTAGTCACGGATACCTGCAAAATAAAAAACAAGTTATTATGATCATGCATGAATGCAGTGTCTATCCACATGACGGACACTCTGTCTTTCGATCCTGGCTTCATCGAGACAGATAATAATCCGGCAGCAATATTCTGACATTCATCATTTGATTCATCATACAAATCAGAGATATATGATTTTGCAAAATACCAACCAACCATGTGTGTGCTGTGTGAGTGCATACAGGAAAGCAAATAAAGCTTGAAGATCGATCACTGAATGAAAACAACCATCGTATATCAAAAATGCACAATAAGTGCAAAAGTCATACATCAAGCTGATACAAGTCAAATACAATTCTCCAGAATCAGAAAGGAAATACAAACAAGTGAATTCCATCAACAAGCCTGACGGTAATCCACACAAATGATAACAAAAGACTACACTGAAGAAGGCCCCACCGAAGGTTCCGCATCATCTACCATCTTGGTAAATTTCACCGCGAACCTGAGCTCAGTGTTCTCCTGCTGCAATCTCCCTATCTCCTTCTGGCCAATCTTCATCTGTCTGAAGTAATGATCTCTCTCAGCCAGATAATGATCTCTCTCGGCGATGATCTTCGCTTTCTCCGCTTCCCATTCTGCAGCAAGGACTCTGGCTCTGGCATCTTTCTGATCCTTCACGAGGATTTGCCTCCTCTTCTCATCTTCAATGACCTTCGAGGCTCTGGACAACCTCTCCTTGGTGACGTCGTGCTCCCTTACGGATGACTCTAAAGCTTGACTGACCTTGCCATAATAAGCGGTATCCACCTCAAAGCGCTTCACCACAAGAGCATGCCTCCTATCCTGATCTTCCATCCTCCCTTTGATCTCCTGATTAGCCATCTGAACCCGAGCAACACTCATCTCTAATTCAGTCTTCTCTACCTGCAGCTGATCTCTCTCTCTCTTCATCTCTAGGAATTCTCTCATACTGACAGAAGACGGAGATTCCTCAACCAACGGATACCAAGGATCAACCATAGGAAATGGTAGACAAGTGAGCTCCACTCTCTTGCTGAGCCAATCATCAAACGGAGGAAAAGACCTGTTATTAACTCTACCCCAAGAAAACTTGCCTTTCCTTTGAATGCTGCGCCATGCATCAGATACTTGCCTCAACTTGGCCTGATTGCCCTCAACCGGGAAGTACAAAGTTTCCTGAATCTCACTCTTGAGAGGAGGAACCTCCATAGCAAATCCCATTTGTCTCTTAAGAAGTGTCGGGTTATAATTAATGCAACCCTGAACCCCTATAAGAGGCACATTGGGAAAACTCCCACAACTGCAAATGAAGTCCTGTCCAACCCCACTACTGTGAGTCCAAGCTATGTCTTTGGCCCGCAAACCCATCAACTTGGTCGCCCAATTGACAGTATGGTCAAGAAGAACAAAAGCACCTCTGGAGGGCAAATATCCCATAAACCATTTGTATAATAGCTGAGCACAACACCTAATCAATCCTCCCCGCCTCTTCTCGTTCCGATTATGGAGCGAGTAATAGACATCTCCAACCAGAGTAGGAATAGGATTCCTCTGACCAAACAAACGAACGACATTAATATCCATAAAGTTCTTCTGGTTAGGGAATAGGATGATACCATAAATGCTCATAGCAATCAAAGCACAGACAGCTTTCCAGTTACCCAACTCAGCATGCTCCTTGGCCATAGCCTCTAGGAAACTCAAATGAAAACCAGGCAACTTCCCCTTCTCTTTCAAACCACCCTTAATCATCTCCGGACTCAAATAAAGAACACGGGATATCCCACCAATATCAGGTTCTTCCTTAGTAGCATAGAAAGGAACCTGATTTCTGATCTGAATGCCCAAGATACCAGCATAGTCCTCCATCAAAGGCCCTAATAAGTAATCCGGGAAGACGAAACACCTCAAGCCCGGGTCATAAAACTGGAGAAAAGTATGGATGGCACTCCTATCCCTGTCAGTGAGCCTGAAAACCATCTTCAGAATACCCCCATACGTCTCACGGAACAACCCCACATGGTCGGGTGTAATCAATGCTATCATATCTCTCAGCACACTGATTTCTGGGTCAAAGAAACTGTAGACAACATCGTCTTTCAAACCGGGCCTCATGTCTGAAACAAAGAAGTCTCTCAACCAGGATCTCAATCGAAAATGTCCCTGCATATGGATAAACATGAATTAGATGCGGATAAATGCAAAATGAGGATGATGCTGATGTATGAATGCAATGCATAGTGCCATCCTCCAAGCCATCTGAACATCTGTTACACTGAAGCCTGGATCTCTGAATTGATCATAACCATCTGAGGTACTGCGCAGTCATAAGTCCAACTCAAGGGTTTCGAAATAAACGGAACTGAAAGGTACATCACCATCATCACCAGACAATCTCTGAGCAGACAACCACAAGAACCTCTAAACCAGCCCGGGGAATCCTGAAATAAACGGATCCCCACTGATAAATACTGCGGACAGAACTCCGGTGTCTCAGAAATAAATGTCCATAAATCCGACTTATAAATAGGACTCTGATCAACGGAACCATCAGTCACCATCAGAACATGCATCTGTAAGAATCACCCTCCCCTCACAGGTAAATTCTAATCAGGTCATCCTAAGGCGGATAATAGTCTCGACAATCAGGCAAAGATACTCAACGGGTTTGCCCCTTCGGGTGTGCCGTTGCAGCTCTCTTAAGATCGTCTAAACCAAAGATCCGGGAAAGATCGGTCACCGAAGTCAATAGCTCAAAAGAGGTAACTGGACCAAAGTGGAATACTCCACAATGGAAGAGTTCTCTCAGATGAACCTCGTCCGGCTTGTGGTATGTCACGTCGCAACAACATGCCCAACCAGCATGTGAGGAACGTGAGACCACACTAATCCTAGGTGTATACTCGGGCCTGGGTTTTAGCCCCACTCAGAACACCCCCCACAAAACAGAAGAACCACCTGTATAGAGGACAGCAACATGATAGTATGATGCATGCAAATATTTATGCAAATATATACAACATAATAAATGCAATAAATAGAGCAACACAAGCAACCTACACTATCCTAGAGAACGCTAGGAGAGACTCGCTTAGGGAAGATGGACCAGCAATAGGTCAACTTCTTTAGTCCCCAGCAGAGTCGCCAGCTGTCGCGTCCGCGAAAAACAACCGGCGGGCTAAAACAAAACAACACAGAGCCGCCACCGTGCGTTATTTATCCCAAAGAGGGAAAGGAAACGCTCGAAGTAAACCTGGGAAAGACATGGTCTCGCGACCAAAGAGGTATGGGATCGGGAGTCGGTTATGCGAAGGGAAGGTATTAGCACCCCTACGCATCCGTCGTACTCGACGGGATCCACGCTCAAAAGGAAAGAATAAGGTTGCTAAAACTGCTCACAAACATCACACACACACACTGGAAACAACACAGGTGGAGGAAGAGGGGAAAGGGCTCGCTAGGATATCGCATCCTATGCCTACGTATCTCATCTGGAATGAGAATCAGAGCTACCGTAGTTCGGCTCACGCACGCCGAAACAAAACACACACAAACAGGCAAACATGGAAACCGAATGCCAATCGCTGGACTTACATCAGACTCCGAACCAAACAAACCCACACTGGAAACCAAATGCCAATTGTTGGACTTATATCGGACTCCAAGCACACAACAATAGGATACGGAATGCCAATCGATGGGATTACACCCATCTCCTAACGCACACAAAGGGATAACAAACAACAAGTTAATAGGGAGTCGGGAACTCGAGCCTAATAACTGTCAAGCAAACACACACAAAAAGAAAAAGGGTGCCCGGAGAGATCTCGTACGATCTCCTGCCTACGTACCTCATCTGGTATGAGGATCAGGGCAACGTAGTTCCCCTTAACAGGGGAGAAACTTCCTCCTAACCAGAGACTGGGAAATGACAAACTAAAAGGTAGACTGACTCGAGCCTAATAGTTATCACGCAATCCACAATGGTCCTAGGTTGAGGTTTCTATCTAACTTGCACAGGCAGCAAGCTATCCTAAATAGGCAAAGCAAAGCAAACATACACACAATTAGCAATTAGCATACACTATATACAAACAAAGTGGGCTTACACAAGGTTAGGCTGTGAAACACAAGGCAACTGGAATCAGGTGATGTTAGCTCTTAACCCTAACATTGAGAGTTAGGGTGAAGCAGATGAAATGGGAAGTGAGGGTAAGACCTCACAGCTCTTATCCCTGGCCTGGGAGAGCTTCAGACAAATGAAAGTGTGGGAGTTCAGAAAGTTGGAACTCTTCTCCACATATGACTGACTCAACAATGATCTTGGGTTAATATCCACAATGCATCAACACAAGGTGTGTGAGCAAAGGGATGACACACTGAATAGCAGGAGATGGATTGCACATCTCTTTTATCTGCCAATTGCCTTATCAAAGGTCTTTTCCTGCTTGGCACAAACATAAACAAACACAAGCATTGCCTCTTAAGGAGGACTTCAGACAGGTGCTTGCCCAAGTAGCAGGACAGGTCTTCCAGACTACATGAAGTCAGTGAGCTATACCTCAATTGGTTAAGCAACCAAGCAACAGCAAAAGCAAGTTCAAAAGAACTTAAGCAACTAATGTACCTGAAAACAATCTAACTCAGTCAGTTTACAACTCAACAAAAGTCAAACAGACAGACTAGTGGTCAACAGTCAACAGTACACAATTAAACAGACAAGCATCAATGCACCAAGGCAAAGCACAAGCTCAACTCAAAGGAGCTAATCCACCTACAAGACAACTCAATGTTAATCAACATCAATCAAATAGGTAGCTCAAGCCAATGAACCAATTCCTCAAGGCCATATGCTTCTTGTCCTGAAAACACAACTCAACCATAAGCACAAACCACTAGGACAAGGCCTAGGGTCAAAGTGGGAGAAATAATCTAAAACAGAACATGAAAATTGACAAGAATCAAGCTCAATCAATTAAGAACAATATCCAAGTGGTCTCATATCAATAGCATCAACCAAATTCATTTCACAAAGCATCTAAGGCAAGGCATGCAAGTTCAAACTCATTGATGCAACAGAATGAACAAATCCACATTAAATCAAAAATGGTTCAATAAATTCCAAGAAAAATCATGGCTAACCAGCACACACCACATGATCATCATACCAAAAATCAGGGCATTTGGATAAGTTTAAGCATGGCAATTAAATTCCCTAAGGCAAGGCAAGCACAAACAAGCTCAATTAGGGCATAAAATGATACCTCAACTTCACACAAACCTAAAACAGAATTTACAAATGATAAATGTCTCAAACCAAAGCCACAATAAACTTCAAGGTGTCTAGAATCAATGTGCAAAATTTCAAATCCATATGATAAACATCAAGCATTTCACAAATCATTGAAGTTCATGACTATCCAAAAGTCCAAACATGACTAACCAGCAAAGAAAATCCCAAACAAATCAAAAATCATTCCAAAAATTCCACAAATATTCATGATTAATCCTAACATCCAGAAGAAGCATCATGCAGAAAATCTCATCAATTGGCATTTATTTGGCATGGCAAAGAAAATCCACAAGTTGAACAAGCAAAGGTGTGACACACATTGTCACACCTACATTAACCATGTCATAACTCAAAAACCCGAAATGAGAAAAATGCAAACTCTATACCAAAATTTCAATTAGGATGTCTAGTTTAAGCATGCAAATTTTCACAATCATTGGAGCAATATCCATCATTTCATGAAGCAAATGGCATGGAAGGTGCAAATTGGATACACATGAACAATCCCTAGGCAAAATTAAATTCCAACTGTGCACAATTTGTGAAAAAATAGTCATAAAATTCTAGACATCATGAGGAACAACATGCAAAAATTCCCAGGCCAATTGGATCATTATTCATTGAGTTATGGTTTTTTGAATGAATGGAAAAAATAAAAAAAACATGATGAAGCATGGTATGAACATATGAACAAAATTGTAAAAGCAATTTGGACAAAAGCCACGGCCAGGACTCGAACCGAGTGTGTATTTGAAAGTGGCGCCCTTAAGTGAAACGCACCGTTTCACTTAAGTCTGTGTGGAGCGCCCTCATCCAATCATAACGCCACGCTGGACTTAAAACAACCAATGCATGGCCAGAAACAAGAAATTTCATGCAAAGCACGCTCATGAAGATCAAATGCATTCTGGAAAATAGAAACCCTAACATTCATGCGCATTCATAGTGTTCTTGAGGCTCAAGAACACTTTTGTCCAGAAATTCACAACCAGCACACCAATAGACTCGTCTTTCAACATACATTAACATGCTAGGCTTGGATTTTGCTAAATCAAACTATATCAAAAGATTCGCATGCAAGAACATTCATGTGCCAAACTTAGATCTACCATAACTTGCTCATTTCTTAATGAAAATCCACGATACAAAGCTCAGTGTGATCACCAATGAAGGATCTACAACATGCATCCATCAATTTTAAGAATCATGACATGCGAAATCAAACCTTGTTGGAAGTGCAGAACTGGAATCGCAGCTTTCAGGCCTTGTAATGTCCAAACAGGTGATCTAACACTCTTGTACAATGGAATGGATGAAGGTTGATAGCTCAATTGCGCTTGATGTTGCTCAAATCCTCAACTGCCATGAATGGATGCTTGCTTCAACAGTTCCAAATTAGCTCGAAAATTGGTGAATCTTGCTTCCAAAAATGTCCAATTATGCTTAGGGATCAAGGATTGATCAAGAACAAGGCAAGGTTTGTGAAGAATTTGGATGAAAAAGTGAGAGAACCAAATTGTGAAAATTGTGCAATTGGATCTAGATCTGAGCAAAATGATGTGTTAATCCAATTTTCTGTTATGATTATGTTTATATATGGTTTGCTAATGATGTTGCTAATCACAATTAAGCAAATGCAAGTGAATTAAGTAAAAACCAAGTGTTATGCCAAATTCCAATTCACCTCTACATGCATGGAATGGATGGAACAGTGCACGATTTATGTGTTAATTTACTTGAAAAACCTGTTTTGAACCAAATGCACATGATTGGAAGTGAAAGCAATGCACCATTTTTGAATTTGGATTTTCCCTCCAAAATTCAAATGAAAATGCCAAAATTTTTGTAATGGAAATGCATGATATGTGATGCATGTTTTGGATAGCTCATGTCAAGATGGAAATGTTGCAAAAAGAACCACTTCAATTGGCCTTATGGTGTGAAAGTTATGCACTTGTGAAGTTCAAATTTACTTGACCAATATTTGACCGTATCTTCTCAACCATACATGAGAAATTCATGTTCTTGGACTTTTTGGAAAGGGGAGAGAAAGATCTTCAACTTTCATGTTAGACAAAATTTCATTTGAAGCTTGCTTGATGATGTAAACTTGAGGAGAAAACCTTTCCATTTTTGGCAAATTTGAATTACAGGTCACTTTCTATTTATGGAAAGTTTTGTCCTGACTTTATTTTCTTCAATGTTGATGTTTGAAATGTCAAATGAGACTTGTATGGACATGAATGAAGTGTTTCTAACCCTCTCCCACCCCCAAATCCAACAGTTGACTTTGGTTGACTTTCTAGGGTTTCAGATGAATTTCAGCTTGACTGTTGAGCTTGAGCCTCAATCTCCTGATGACATGGCTCCAAAATGAAACCCTAGCTTCCACAAGCTCATTAAAACCATATGATGATCCCCATCTCCATGAAAACCTCATCTCCTTGACAAAACCCTGATTGGTACAATACAACTGATTAGGGTTGACCAGAGGTCAAAACCCTAATCCCAAGGAATCTGATCAGGCACAATGAACCTCTTGGTGATAATAAGACCAATGATGATGATGATGCACCACCTCAACCAAGATAATGATCAATCTCCTTGAGGAGCCAAGAAAACCCTAATTGAAGCACAACCCTCAGATGATTAGTGATCAACTCATGAAAACCCTCAGGCTTGAATCTTTTAACCTCTTGTTCTTCTGAGCAAGACTTAGGAGGATGACTTGCTTATTGTCTCCACATGATATGCAAAGATGCAATGACTAATGACCTAAAAGATGAAATGCAATATGCTAAGCTAGTCCCAAGAGAGGAGGGCAAATTTTGAGGTGTTACAGCTGCCCCTATTCAATCCACTGTGAACCTGTCGATATGAATAGCCTCGGCTTTCAGATGATTAGGGTGAAGAGTGATTGAATACCAAGAACAGACGAACAATTTGCACTCTGATGGGAAATAATTAACAATGCCTGTCAGAACCGGCAAAGAAGCAATCTCGAAAGAAGAACCCGTCTGGTACGGAGAAAGTCGGCCTGAACACCGAAACAGAAATACCGACCTGTATACCAAAATAAATGGTAACACGGGAATAACCATGGCCTGAACGCCGGTCGTCAGTCTGGATACTGAACATCGGAATATGAAAGTATTAATGTCGGTCTGAACACCGGGAGATTAGCCTGAACGCCACTTTGGTCTGAACACCACTTCGGTCTGGATACCGGGAGATCGGCCTGAATGCCGCAAGCTGCATCGATCTGAACTTCGGAAGATTGGCCTGGATGCCACAAGTACTTCAACCTGATTGTTGGAAACTTCTTCGATCTGAAAATTGGAACTGGCCTGAATGCCACAAGTTCTTCGACCTGATCGTCGGAAACTTCTTCGATCTGAAAATATGAACTGGCCTGAATGCCACAAGTTCTTCGACCTGATCGTCGGAAACTTCTTCGATCTGAAAATCGGAACTGGCCTGAATGCCACAAGTTCTTCGACCTGATCGTCGGAAACTTCTTCGATCTGAAAATCGGAACCTGGTCTGAATACCCAACAACTGGCCTGAACGCCACTTCGGCCTGGACACCGGAAAGCTGGTCATGCCGGTCAGCATCGGCAGAGATAACAAAATAGTGATAAGTGAGCCGGCACGCGTGCCAACGACCCATGCTGGGGATAACAAACCACGAACCGACTATTCTCTATTCAACCCTAACCAACGAACACTTTGCGCTTAGCTGGGGATTATTCTTTCTCTTGTTTTTACTTTTTCTTTTTGAAGCCCGAAACTTCTTTGATTTATCATTTCCATCTCCGTCTGACAGAAATCCTTCCTCCAATATCGCACTACTGGGGAATTACTGCTGATTCACAATCATGACACCAAAACTCCTCAGAGTAACACCTTCACCTTCTGGCAAAACCACTTCTCAAACAATAACCACGGCTTGAGACTAGCTTATGCCTGCGATAATGATGCATGACCTTTTTTCCAGCGTAATGCTCCATAATCATGGAAATGCTACGTGATTTATTATGCAATATGCTATGCTTATCTACATGATGAATGTATAAAAAGTATCCCCCTCAAGGGACTCTTCTGGGGAGCTCGAGATACTCTACTGAGGAACTCGCCAACACTCCTATCTCCACCCTGCTGGGGAAAAGCACTGCTGCTGGGAAAAAGGCAACCCTTGCTGGGGAAAACCTGCTCTGCACCCGATCCGCTCGGGGACCACGCTGGGGAATCAACCACCAATGCACTCTGTGGGGATAACAACAGCCTCTGACTTGCTGGGGATATAACAATCCCGACTCTGCTAGGGAAACCACAAACCTTGAATCTGCTGGGGAATTAGTCCTCCCGACTCTGCTTGGGGAGATGAGGAAAGCCCGGTACTGAACACCCGTCGACTCGTCGAACCATGGCATTCACCGTCCAAATCCACTGTCAGCTTTCCAATTTTGAGAACTCCCAGACTCGTCTGGACTTTTCTGATTCATCACCTTGTATTCCCAACTGCTCCGTACTCCCCGGAGAACGAACTCCTTAGATTGGAACAAACTTTCTAATCTTCAGACTTTGAAGAGTCTTCTTGATTAACATCCGGGATCGTCGTATGTCTCTCGCCGTCTTTTTCACCATTCTTCTATTCATTCGTCCCTGATCGGACTCCACGGGGATCTTTCGTCAAAAGCTTCCACATCACAACCTGCAAGTGAGTGAAAATATCTAACAGTACCTGCAAAAGAGATCGTTAGACAAAAACGTGCCCCAGGCGTGTCAAGATTTTAACACTTGAGTCACTCAACCTTCCGAATACGATTTCAAGTTTCAATCTTATAAGCATGCATTGGAAGGGAACTGTATGTCTTAAAATGCAAAGATTCTTTATCAAAATAATTGGATGTTTTTGCAATCAAAGCGGTAATGAAAACAAAAACAAAATTATTTGACTGAATATGCATTTTATTGATTGAAAAAGTGTGGCTCAAATTGAGCAATACAAAGGAAGCAATTCCTGAAAAGAGGTAACTGCGCACAAAAGGAAAAATCTATCCTAATGGCAATGTGAAACCCGTGATCTCATCGAGTTCCAACTCGGTTACACCCCATATGTCCTCAGACTCTCCGTGCTTTCTGCCTTCTGAACAAGACGTTTCCGACTGATCCCTACCGGGTATTATCCTGGTGCCTTAACCAAAGCGCAAACGATCATGCTGGACGCAGTTGTTCGTTTCAATCCCTCTTTTGCCTGGACTGCCCTTTCGGGTTTTCAGTCCACCGGGATACCCTTTTTTGCCCAAGTCGCCTTTTCAGGTTTTCGACTTGCCGGGTGTACATTTTTCCTTTTTATATCCCTAATTTTTGCCCGAACCTTTTTTATTTTTTTTTCGGTTCGCCGGGATACCCGTTTTTGCCTGGACTATTTTATTCTTTTCGTCCAGCGGGTCTCTTTATACGAAGTATTTTTTAACTGCGTCTGCATTCACAGGGGATGGAAAATCTTCTCCATCCATGGTCGTTAACAACAAGGCTCCGCCAGAGAAAACCTTCTTGACCACGAATGGACCTTCATAATTGGGTGTCCATTTGCCCCTACAATCGTTTTGAGGAGGAAGGATCCTTTTCAGCACCATATCACCTACGTGATATACCCGAGGTCGTACCTTTCGGTCAAAAGCACGCTTCATCCTCTGCTGGTACAACTGCCCATGACAGATGGCCGCCAACCTCTTTTCCTCAATCAGGCTTAACTCTTCATACCAAGTCCTTACCCATTCAGCCTCTTGCAATTTCACGTCCATCAGGACTCTCAAAGAGGGAATTTGAACCTCAACCGGTAACACAGCTTCCATCCCATATACAAGTGAGAAAGGCGTTGCCCCAGTAGATGTACGCATCGAAGTTCGATACCCATGCAATGCAAAAGGCAACATCTCATGCCAATCCTTATAGGTCACAACCATCTTCTGCACAATCTTCTTGATATTCTTATTGGCTGCCTCAACCGCCCCATTCATCTTCGGAAGATAAGGAGAAGAATTGTTATGCTCGATCTTGAATTCCCGGCACAGTTCTGCCATCATCTTGTTGTTGAGATTAGAACCATTATCAGTAATGATTCTTTCGGGAACCCCATATCTGCAAATGATGTCTCTCTTGAGAAACCTGGCAACGACCTGCTTCGTCACATTCGTATAAGAGGCTGCTTCCACCCACTTGGTGAAGTAATCAATAGCCACTAATATGAACCGGTGCCCATTCGAAGCCGTAGGCTCAATCTTTCCGATCATATCAATGCCCCACATAGCAAACGACCATGGAGACGACATTAAGCTCAACGGATTCGGAGGCACATGCACTTTGTCAGCATAAATCTGGCATTTATGACACTTCCGCACGAAATTAAAACATTGGGCCTCCATTGTCATCCAATAATAACCTGCCCTCAACAGCTTCTTCACCATTGCATTCCCACTGGCATGGGTACCGAACGACTCCTCGTGAACCTCTTTCATCAATTGGCTTGCTTCTTTGTCATCAACGCATCTGAGCAAGACCCAATCAAAATTTCTCTTGTACAAAACCCCATCCTTATTCAAGTAGAACACCATGGCCAACCTCCGCAGAGTCTTTCGATCCTTCTTGGATGCCCCTTCAGGATACTCTTGAGTTTCCAGATAGCGCTTGATATCGTAATACCACGGCTTCTCATCATCAGGCGCTGTGTCAACAGCAAACACATAAGCCGGTCTATCCAGACGTCCTACCTCAACACTGGGGAACTGATTCCACCACTGCACCTTAATCAAGGCGGCCAGAGTAGCCAAAGCATCTGCCAACGGATTCTCTTCTCTAGGCACATGATGCAAAACCACCTTGGTGAAAAACGTCAACAACCTCCTCGTATAGTCCCGGTATGGAACTAAATGAGACTGATGCGTATACCATTTTCCGTTAACCTGATTTACAACCAGAGCTGAATCTCCATATATAACTAGGTTTTTGATCCCCAAATCAATCGCCTCTTCAATCCCCAGGATACAAGCTTCGTATTCAACCACGTTGTTAGTGCACTCAAATGTTAGCCGGGCAGCAAAAGGAATGTGGGATCCTTTCGGCGTAACCAAAACAGCACCAACACCGCTACCATTCACGTTAACGGCCCCATCAAACATCAGAATCCATTCGGATTCAGGGTCATGCCCCTCCTCCGGGATCGGTTCCTCGCAATCTTTCGATTTGAGAAACATGATGTCCTCATCAGGGAATTCAAACTTCATCGGTTGATAATCCTCAATAGGTTGCTGAGCGAGGTAATCAGACAATACACTCCCCTTGATCGCTTTCTGAGAGGTATATTGGATATCATATTCTGTCAAAATCATTTGCCATCTCGCAACCCGTCCGGTCAATGCTGGCTTTTCAAAAATGTACTTGATTGGATCCATCTTGGAAATCAACAAAGTGGTATGAACCAGCATATACTGAGGTTGTCATATGCATATTAACATATGAAATGAGAAAGACTAGGTTTTAATTCTTGTAAATATAATCTCATTTATATAATGAGGTTGTAAATATGTATATTTACATATGAAAATGAGAAATACTAGGTTTTAATTCTTGTAAATATTATCTCATTTATATAATGAGGTTGTCATATGCATATTAACATATGAAAATGAGAAATACTAGGTTTTAATTCTTGTAAATATAATCTCATTTATATAATGAGGTTGTAAATATGTATATTTACATATGAAAATGAGAAATACTAGGTTTTAATTCTTGTAAATATAATCTCATTTATATAATGAGGTTGTCATATGCATATTAACATATGAAAATGAGAAATACTAGGTTTTAATTCTTGTAAATATAATCTCATTTATATAATGAGGTTGTAAATATGTATATTTACATATGAAAATGAGAAATACTAGGTTTTAATTCTTGTAAATATAATCTCATTTATATAATAAGGTTGTCATATGCATATTAACATATGAAAATGAGAAAGACTAGGTTTTAATTCTTGTAAATATATTCTCATTTATATAATGAGGTTGTAAATATGTATATTTACATATGAAAATGAGAAATACTAGGTTTTAATTCTTGTAAATATAATCTCATTTATATAATGAGGTTGTCATATGCATATTAACATATGAAAATGAGAAATACTAGGTTTTAATTCTTGTAAATATAATCTCATTTATATAATGAGGTTGTAAATATGTATATTTACATATGAAAATGAGAAATACTAGGTTTTAATTCTTGTAAATATAATCTCATTTATATAATGAGGTTGTCATATGCATATTAACATATGAAAATGAGAAAGACTAGGTTTTAATTCTTGTAAATATATTCTCATTTATATAATGAGGTTGTAAATATGTATATTTACATATGAAAATGAGAAATACTAGGTTTTAATTCTTGTAAATATAATCTCATTTATATAATGAGGTTGTCATATGCATATTAACATATGAAAATGAGAAATACTAGGTTTTAATTCTTGTAAATATAATCTCATTTATATAATGAGGTTGTAAATATGTATATTTACATATGAAAATGAGAAATACTAGGTTTTCATTCTTCTAAATATAATCTCATTTATATAATGAGGTTGTCATATGCATATTAACATATGAAAATGAGAAATACTAGGTTTTAATTCTTGTAAATATAATCTCATTTATATAATGAGGTTGTAAATATGTATATTTACATATGAAAATGAGAAATACTAGGTTTTAATTCTTCTAAATATAATCTCATTTATATAATGAGGTTGTAAATATATATATTAACATATGAAAATGAGAAATACTAGGTTTTAATTCTTGTAAATATAATCTCATTTATATAATGAGGTTGTCATATGCATATTAACATATGAAAATGAGAAAGACTAGGTTTTAATTCTTGTAAATACAATCTCATTTATATAATGAGGTTGTCATATGCATATTAACATATGAAAATGAGAAATACTAGGTTTTAATTCTTGTAAATATAATCTCATTTATATAATGAGGTTGTCATATGCATATTAACATATGAAAATGAGAAAGACTAGGTTTTAATTCTTGTAAATATATTCTCATTTATATAATGAGGTTGTAAATATGTATATTAACATATGAAAATGAGAAATACTAGGTTTTAATTCTTGTAAATATAATCTCATTTATATAATGAGGTTGTAAATATGTATATTTACATATGAAAATGAGAAATACTAGGTTTTAATTCTTGTAAATATAATCTCATTTATATAATGAGGTTGTCATATGCATATTAACATATGAAAATGAGAAAGACTAGGTTTTAATTCTTGTAAATATAATCTCATTTATATAATGAGGTTGTCATATGCATATTAACATATGAAAATGAGAAATACTAGGTTTTAATTCTTGTAAATATAATCTCATTTATATAATGAGGTTGTCATATGCATATTAACATCTGAAAATGAGAAAGACTAGGTTTTAATTCTTGTAAATATAATCTCATTTATATAATGAGGTTGTAAATATGTATATTTACATATGAAAATGAGAAATACTAGGTTTTAATTCTTGTAAATATAATCTCATTTATATAATGAGGTTGTCATAAGCATATTAACATATGAAAATGAGAAGGACTAGGTTTTAATTCTTGTAAATATATTCTCATTTATATAATGAGGTTGTAAATATGTATATTAACATATGAAAATGAGAAATACTAGGTTTTAATTCTTGTAAATATAATCTCATTTATATAATGAGGTTGTAAATATGTATATTTACATATGAAAATGAGAAATACTAGGTTTTAATTCTTGTAAATATAATCTCATTTATATAATGAGGTTTTAAATATGTATATTTACATATGAAAATGAGAAATACTAGGTTTTAATTCTTGTAAATATAATCTCATTTATATAATGAGGTTGTCATATGCATATTAACATATGAAAATGAGAAATAGTAGGTTTTAATTCTTGTAAATATAATCTCATTTATATAATGAGATTGTAAATATGTATATTTACATATGAAAATGAGAAATAGTAGGTTTTAATTCTTCTAAATATAATCTCATTTATATAATGAGGTTGTCATATGCATATTAACATATGAAAATGAGAAATACTAGGTTTTAATTCTTGTAAATATAATCTCATTTATATAATGAGGTTGTAAATATGTATATTTACATATGAAAATGAGAAATACTAGGTTTTAATTCTTCTAAATATAATCTCATTTATATAATGAGGTTGTAAATATATATATTAACATATGAAAATGAGAAATACTAGGTTTTAATTCTTGTAAATATAATCTCATTTATATAATGAGGTTGTCATATGCATATTAACATATGAAAATGAGAAAGACTAGGTTTTAATTCTTGTAAATACAATCTCATTTATATAATGAGGTTGTCATATGCATATTAACATATGAAAATGAGAAATACTAGGTTTTAATTCTTGTAAATATAATCTCATTTATATAATGAGGTTGTCATATGCATATTAACATATGAAAATGAGAAAGACTAGGTTTTAATTCTTGTAAATATATTCTCATTTATATAATGAGGTTGTAAATATGTATATTAACATATGAAAATGAGAAATACTAGGTTTTAATTCTTGTAAATATAATCTCATTTATATAATGAGGTTGTAAATATGTATATTTACATATGAAAATGAGAAATACTAGGTTTTAATTCTTGTAAATATAATCTCATTTATATAATGAGGTTGTCATATGCATATTAACATATGAAAATGAGAAAGACTAGGTTTTAATTCTTGTAAATATATTCTCATTTATATAATGAGGTTGTAAATATGTATATTTACATATGAAAATGAGAAATACTAGGTTTTAATTCTTGTAAATATAATCTCATTTATATAATGAGGTTGTCATATGCATATTAACATATGAAAATGAGAAATACTAGGTTTTAATTCTTGTAAATATAATCTCATTTATATAATGAGGTTGTAAATATGTATATTTACATATGAAAATGAGAAATACTAGGTTTTCATTCTTCTAAATATAATCTCATTTATATAATGAGGTTGTCATATGCATATTAACATATGAAAATGAGAAATACTAGGTTTTAATTCTTGTAAATATAATCTCATTTATATAATGAGGTTGTATATTTGTATATTTACATATGAAAATGAGAAATACTAGGTTTTAATTCTTCTAAATATAATCTCATTTATATAATGAGGTTGTAAATATGTATATTAACATATGAAAATGAGAAATACTAGGTTTTAATTCTTCTAAATATAATCTCATTTATATAATGAGGTTGTAAATATGTATATTTACATATGAAAATGAGAAATACTAGGTTTTAATTCTGCTAAATATAATCTCATTTATATAATGAGGTTGTAAATATGTATATTAACATATGAAAATGAGAAATACTAGGTTTTAATTCATGTAAATATAATCTCATTTATATAATGAGGTTGTCATATGCATATTAACATATGAAAATGAGAAAGACTAGGTTTTAATTCTTGTAAATATAATCTCATTTATATAATGAGGTTGTCATATGCATATTAACATATGAAAATGAGAAATACTAGGTTTTAATTCTTGTAAATATAATCTCATTTATATAATGAGGTTGTCATATGCATATTAACATATGAAAATGAGAAAGACTAGGTTTTAATTCTTGTAAATATATTCTCATTTATATAATGAGGTTGTAAATATGTATATTAACATATGAAAATGAGAAATACTAGGTTTTAATTCTTGTAAATATAATCTCATTTATATAATGAGGTTGTAAATATGTATATTTACATATGAAAATGAGAAATACTAGGTTTTAATTCTTTTAAATATAATCTCATTTATATAATGAGGTTGTAAATATGTATATTTACATATGAAAATGAGAAATACTAGGTTTTAATTCTTGTAAATATAATCTCATTTATATAATGAGGTTTTCATATGCATATTAACATACGAAAATGAGAAAGACTTGTAAGACCCCAATTTTGGCCCTAAGATCCCTCATGGCCCATAACATCTCATATCATGGCCTCAAGGATCATTGCATACCCTAGCTGCCCTCCTAGTGGGTGGGATACCTTGTGAGTGTGGTTCTTGATCACCAAGCATGTATTGCACTTGTATATCATTGTTTTTCATATGTTCACTAACCAAATGTACAAGAATATTGTCATCTAACCATGTTTCTTGCAGCTGAAGCAATCATCAGTCAAACAGTCAAATCAGGCCCTGAGCAATAGATGGTGGCCATTCTTGAAGAATTTGGACACCATGATCATTCATCAAAAGTTCATATAACTTATGGTATCATTTGGAATCAAGATCTCAATTGAAAGAGGCTTGGAATTCATCAGAACTTGGCCCAATCAACCAAAAGTCAACAAAAGTCAACTGTGGTCAACTGTGCATTTAATCGGGGATTGGAAGGTGTGAGATGGTTAGAAAGACCTCAGTCATGTCCATACAAGTCCTATTTGACATTTCAAAGGTCAAGGTTGAAGGATTTGAAGTCAGACAAAAAGTTTCCCAAAATGGAAATGACCTGTAATTCTCACCTGCCCAAAATGGAAAGTTTTGCTCCTCAAATTTACATCATGATACAAGCTTCAAATCAAATTTTGTCCAACATGAAAGTTGAAGATCTTGATTTCACCTTTCCAAAAAGTCCGAGAACTTGAAAATCCCATGTATGGTTTGCAAGATATGGCTCAGTGAATTTCAAAAAAGACCCGTAATCAGGAGGCCATAACTTCCACATGGATTGTCCAAATTGCAAGTTCTTTATATGCACAAACTCCATTTAATATGTACTTTCATGGTGCATAATTGGATTTTTCCAAAAGTGCTCAATGCAAAAGGCCATTTTTGAAGTGAAACAATTAAAAGTGAGGGGCAAAATGGTCCAAAATGCAAAGTATGAGGAATTTGGACATGAGACCTATGCCATTAGCTTCCAAATGATATTTGCAACTTGTTCAAAGTGAGAAATTGCTGCTACAATGCTTCTAACCATTCCAAGGGCATAAGAGCCAAAATGCACATAAGCTCATTTTTGCTAAATCTCATTTTTCACTAATTGGGATTAAACTTGGATTAAGAGATTCATATATATACTTAATCTCTAACAGAATTACACAGCTAATCACAATTCACAAATCACAACAGAAAATTTGAAGCCAAAACTCTCACATTCTCTCATTTTTGCTCAAAATTTTTCACAACACTTTTGGATTTTTTCATCAATATCTTGTGAATCTTGGTGCGATTTTTCTGTGGATTCATAATCTGCAGGTGATGTTGAGTTTCTGTTGAGCAAGATTGAGGCGAAATTGAAGCCAATTCGCAACTGTAGCAAGAAGGTTCTTCAATGGCAATTGGTGATTCTTGAGGATCCAAGCATCGTCGAGCTAAACGAACCATTCCACGCATCTCCTACATCCATATCCTCTATCTGTTTCTGCAAATCGAGCCTCAAATCGCACGGAATCGGCACTGCATTTCAAGAAAGGTTGGAAATCAAAACTCGTAGTTGCTTCGCTTTTGTTAGGGATATTGTAGAATGTTCATTGTAGAGCATGTAGAAACTTGTGGAATTGAAAATCGTTGTGGATTGATTGAGTAATTCGCGATTTAAGTTTGTGTACCGTTATTTCTTTCGTTCGATTCGCACTGTGTACGAACTTCTGGACGAAATCACATGCATAATCACGATCCTGAGTTTATGCCGATTCCAACGATGTATAGATTGTAGATTTTCGTTAACGTTTGCTCATAACCATTCTTGCCGTTGAAGAACACCTGAAGCCGCGCGAAGAAGAAGAATTTTCTGGAAAATCTTGCGCTTTGATCCTTCGTCCGTGCTGTGCAATTCGAAATTCCGTTTCCCGCCGCACCGAGCGAATAGCGCGCCGCCACGTCACTTTAGTTGGACGGTGCCGTTTTGGCCAGGGATTTAATTATTACCGTTTTGCCATTTCATCCAAAATAAATTAATAAATTCATTATAAATCCTAAATAATTGTTTCAATAAATATTTCAAAACTTCAAAAAATCATAAAATGACCAATAATCATCCAAATAATCTGAGACTTTTCTTGTTGGACTCCATTTTTAATCTAGTATTTTTTAGACATGAAAATAAAAATTGTGCTTGGTAGAAAAATTAAATGGTATAGGGATGTTCACAATGTATGCAATATTCACATGTTCTACTATTTTAATTATAAAATCATCATGCCTAATCCAAATGAAATGAAATTTTAGATGTTGATTCTTGACACCTTTCTGGAGATTTTGACATATGATTTGTAATTTTTAGACCTCTGGTTTGCTAGATGTGATTGATTCTTTTTGAGTGTGACAACATGTGTCACACTTTGATATGCTGAGTTCACCAATTCTTTTACCATGCTTCCCTTTGGCCTATGGCCTTGATTTTTTGCATGTAGCACCTTTGACATGTTAACTCTCACTGTGAATTTTTGTGGATTTTTATAGTCCATTTTCTAATTGATTAGGATTTTTGTCCACTGCCTAGTATTTTTAGGGCTTTGTTTGTGACACCTTTGTATATATGTTGCCAAATCTTCATCCTTAACCCTATGGACATGAAAATTGGTGGAGTAGTTCTGGACATGTGTATCTTTCCTTTGGCTTTGGTCCCATCCATTTCCCATGTAATATCACTGTTTACCATTGGATTGAAGTTAGTATACATTTTGTGACTTCATTTGATTGTGTTTTTGCAAGCTTTAACATGTTGAATTAATTCCTATGGTTCCACTAGTCCAAATTGCTTGAAAATTGACATGTAGCTTGTTGAATGTCCTCTGTTTAGGATATATTTTTTGTGGAATTTTCCATGCTGTTTTGGTATTTTTTGTGATGTGATCTTGCTGGTTGCTCATATGTGATTTACATTTGCTCACTTTGCCTTACATGTTGCATAAATTGAAATAGGGGCATAGTTTGGATTTGGGACCAATTGGAGTCTTTTCTTAATAGATTTGTCTTGACTTTGATTATGTTTTGATTGCTGTTTTAGGATTTTTCCATCCTTTGGACCCTAGGCTTGGCCTAGTGGTCTTGTTACTTATGTTTGAGCTTGACTTTGAATTTTCAGGTTAAAAAGCTAATGCCTTAAGGAGGTTGATGCATAATTGAGTTGAAATCATTTGACCAATTGTTTGTTTTGTAGGGCTTGGTTCACTTGATCCTTGTGCCATGCACATGTTGCACATTATTGTTTGATTGTACATTGGTTGATTCTTATGTTATTGTTTTGTTTATGTTGGGATGCTGATTCTGTTTGACTTTTTCAGGTACCCTTAGTTGCTTAGTTCTCTTAAGAACTTGCATTGCTTTGCTTATAAGCAATTAGCATTGAGGTATTGCACCTTCTTCTTCATGTAGTCTGGAGACCCGGCCCGTTATTTGGCCGGGCAAACTGTCTGAAGTCCTCCTTAAGAGGCAATGCTTGTGTGTGTTTATGTTTGTCCCAAGCAGGAAAAGTCCTCATTCGAGGCAATTGGTGGATCAAAGAGATAAGTAGCCTATCTCCCACTATTCCGTGTGTCTTCTCCTCGCTCCCATTACATGGTTGTAGCATTGAGGTCCAAACCCAAGATCTATCGAGTCTAATTGGGGAAAGAGTTCCATCTTTCTGAACTCCCCCACATTCTTATATTTACATGCTCTCTCGGACCTGAGATAGAAGCAATGAGGCACACCCCTCATATCCTTTCATCTGCTTCACCTTAGCCCCTCAATGGCAAGGTTAAGAGCGACACTTAACTCTTACAGTGGACTTTCATAGTCAAACCCTTTTGCTTGAGCCTAATTGAATGGTTATAGCGTGTGCTACTTGAATTTATGTGATTGATTACTTGATTCATTTATACATGATTACTTGATTGCCATTGTGCATTTACTACCATTGATTGCCTTTGTGCATTCATCATCTTTGTTTGCCATTAGTGCATAATCAGTTCTTTTGTCCTTGTGACATTGATGTTTTCCCATTGAGGATAATTGTAAGTCCATATTGTTTGGCTTTTGTTCCTATGACATGGAAGAGATAGAGTGTAAGACCTCATTGGTCACTCATATCTTCTTTGCTCTTTGTTTGAGCATTGTTGTTGTATGTGAGGATTCATTGTAAGTCCCTGTGATGTGGCATTTGTATTCCTAGGATCATACTGTGGAGGTTAACATAAGTCCAGATGGATTGGCAGTTGACTTCCCTGTTTTGTTTTTTTGTTTTATTCTGATGGAGATTAGTGTAAGTCCATAGAGTGGCTTCTGATATCCTTACTTGTTTTAGGAGACAGGTATAAGACCATTGAGTGGCATCCAGTATCCGCTTTTATTTAACTTTCATCTGTTACCATGTTCAGATTATTGCTCATTTGTAGCCTATTCCTAAGGACCCACTTGAATCATCTTCTATATGATTTCAAGAGGTGGACCCTCCTAAGAAGTTTTACATTCACTCCACCATTCCATTCATCCCATTGTGTCCTACCTTTTCACACATACTTTTAAAAAACTTGAAATAAGTGTTGTGCAAACATTCTCACCTTCTTTCCAAATTAGAAACTTGGACCTTAAGTCCATGATTTTCCAAACTTCATTTTTGTAAATACTTCATGTTGAATTGACTTTAATCATACTTTGACCTTTTTGTAAATAATCCAAATAACTTCACCCATTCAAGTGATTTTGTGGCTTTGTCCATGTTTGTTAAGTTTTCATACATTAGCTATAGGTTTGATTTACCCTAGTTGGTTGATATTAATCTCACCTATTTGTCCTTAGTAGATGAATTGTAAGTCTTCCTTGCCTATTATAGGGTTAACCCCTCTCTGGCAAGTGGAAGCTTTTCTCACATGGTGGACGTGTTGTTTCTTAAGGTTGAGTTTTCTCCCGTGGGTAACGTAAGACCTTTGAGCTTGTGTTTTAAAATTGAATCCACTAACTTTTGGAAATTTTTAGCCGAACTACGGCGTTTTGATCCTTACCTTTGATGGAAGGTACGTAGGCAACGGGTTCATCCGTTCAAACACAAAAATAATTAACTTGTATATTCTTTTCTCATCATCCCAATCATGTTTGCACAATATGTCAAAACAAATAATAATTTTCAAACAACAAAGTGTGAAAAGGGCTCCCTAGGAGTACCTAGGACGCATTGGGTGCCTAACACCTTCCCATTGCGTAATTTACCCCTTACCCCGATCTCTGATCTTTTCCATTAGTTTTCTACGTGTAAAACTTCTTAGGTTTTTGTTCGCTTTTTAACCAGTCCTTAGGATAAATAAAAGTGCGGTGGCGACTCTATATTCATTGTATACTTTGCTTATGATTTAATCAATAGATCATATAGTAACGAATACACCGCTACAGAAAAGTGGCGACTCTGCTGGGGAAACAAGTCCTTGGTGGTATTGCCTACTTTTCACCTTTGTGTGATATATTATTATTTGTTATTTGACATATTTTTGTACAATTTGGGATAACTGTATTGATTGTAATGTGTGAATTGCTTGATATACAATTGCTGTTTGCTTTGGTGATCTCTGTGAGATGAGTTCTATACCCGAACTCGAGTGCACTCTAGGATAGGGGAATGGCATAGTCTCGTCGATTGGTGTGGAGTAGTCCTTAGCCAATTGACTTGCGAGTCCATTCACTTGGTGGAGGTCATGTTGGATTGATAATGTCACACAAGTCATTTGTGGTTAGGCATTATTCTTTCAATCATGTGCCTTAGAAGCCAAGGGCCTTAGTTTACCAAACCCATCTTGGCCTATTTTTAGGACGTAGTGCGGAGGTCGTTCAGATGTCAGATCTGATGCGATTGTCACGCGATACTACACTCATAAGAGTCTCTCTTGAGAATATTTTTGGAATACGAGTATTCGTTCCTCCGATAATATCCGAGAGATGGGACGATGATTATGGGAACCTCTGATAGAACATGTCTGGCAGGTTTAAACCTTAGTACACTCCCTTTGGGTGGTTCTTAACCAAAGCTCCATGCTCGTGACTCTCAACAAACCCGTGATTCGTGGTTGAGTCGTTCAAACATCGTTAATATCAATGGATCCCGGATCAGGTGTAAAACCTAGAATCCACCAAAGCGGCTGGTTGATATTAAGGATGTTCGAGCCGATTCATGTACCATTAATATCAATGGAACTTGGGTGTCGATAAGGTGAAAACCTCAATCCACCAAAATGGATGATTGATATTAGGGATACAATGAGCTTTCCCATGACCTTTGTTTGGTGTGCTCTGCTTAATCCTTGAGTGTGATTGTTGCATTCATGCATTCATACATTCATCTGCATCCATATCATCTGATAAAAAGAAAATTTTCAAGGAACTCAAAGGAGTTTATTTGCAAAAATTTCAAACGTGGAAAAACCGGGAAAATTTTTTCACCTGATACATCTGATGAGATATTCTCATATATGACCAAAATGCTTAATATTTCAAAGTTTGCAAATAAAACCTTCGAGTTCCTTTGAAATAAAAAACAAGCATATGCATAAACACTTCATGCATCATATGCATAAGCGGGTTTTGTTCCGGTCTTCCGTCCTGTGGTCTGACCCTGCGATCTTCATTTATTTTGGAGACGCACCTCGCCGGTATTATACCAGAGCCGATTCTTCGAGATTGATGGATCATCTTGAGCAAGAGAATTGTGAACTCAAGGAGGAATTTTCCCGCCAGAGTGCTTTTGATGGATGGATCCCGGGCTGGCATTGGCTATTGTTCTGGGGTACATGATGATCAGCCGGAAGAAGAAGCTGCTGCTATCTTGGAAGAGGATGCAGAGGATGTGAACAACTTCGTCATTCCTGGCGGTGTCTGCCACAATTGGGTCGCTGTGGATGTTCCTACAGTTATCCATAGATCAGAGTAATAATTGTTCACTTTGTTTAAAACCCTTCTCCCATGCCAAAAGGAGAAGTGATGATATTGTTGGCAGCATTTAATACAATGATGTTTTCATTCAATTAATGCATTGCTAAAACATTTGTTTTTCCATTTGTTTTCACTTTTTGCCTTTGCATGAAATCAGTGATCACAAAAAACCATGAAAAACAAAAACAGCTTTTTCATCTGCATAAATGATTTGCTTGTTTAAATACAAAAGCTTTTCATTATCCAGAATCATTGTGCAGGGATTTCTAAACCCATTGAACATAATGATCCAACGCCATCTCCCAAATTTGAATTCCTTGTATTCGGAGCAGAGGAAGATGATGTTGAAGGGGATTCCTGATGAGATTTCCCGAGCACTTGAGTAATGCAAAGCAGATCATTCAGTTGCGTCTCAAGAACCCAGCAACAGTCAGACTGGGGCATTACAAATGTAATGTAAAAAAAAAAAAAAAAAAAAAAAAAGAAGAAGAGGGTGAAAAATCAAAGTAAAGGCAAAAATCAGAAAAAAAATTTCAAATAGAAAAAAGGATAAAAGAAGCCTGATACCCTCAAGTCCCTAGTTGACTGATGCTGATTGGATTCAAAGTCGTTATGACCAACTGAATTTGATTGAAGAGAAGCGATTAACTGCCGTGTGTCATGGTCAGTTATATCAGCAGAGAATGAAGAAAGCATTCGATAAGAAGGTCAAGCCTCGTGTGTTCCGAGAAGGAGACCTTGTGCTCAAGAAAGTTTTGTCTTTCGTGCCCGATTCCAGGGGCAAGTGGACTCCAAACTACGAGGGTCCATATGTTGTTAAGAGAGCCTTTTCAGGCGGAGCTTTAATGCTTACAACAATGGATGGGGAGGATTTCACTCGTCCTGTGAATTCAGATGCAGTTAAGAGATACTTTGCCTAATAAAAAAAAAGTATATGCAAAATGAAAAACAGAATAGCTTACTAAGTTGAAAACCCGAAAGGGCGGCTTAGGCAAAAATGAGTGTCTCGATGGAGAACCTGCAAGGGTAATCCAGGCAAAAATTAGAGACTTGATAAAAAAGCATATTTGTATCCCGCTAGACTGAATACCTCACTCTGGGGCAATCTAGGCAAGAATTAGGGATCAGGCAAGTAACTGCATCCTGACGAGACTTTCTGTTTCACCAGCCGTCTTTTCGTCAGAAGATTCTCGATTCTTCGTCAACTGAAGCTTCGAATACATCGAGATTCAAATTGGTAGAGAAAGGATCATTATGTTCAATGTAGCCCTCTTCCAATATATATCACTGATTTCAAATTTGTACAGATCTATGGAGTCTTGTCATTTGCAGACTACCATTCCATCAAATGAATTTGAGCTTTTATCCAATTATTTGCACTCTTATTTGTTTCAATTCAACAAATGTTTTGCATGTTTTAATTGATAAAAATATCATTGTCTTAAAAACAAAATTTTTCAAAGATTATTGTTTTAAACAAAGTGAACATTCACTATGATAAAAGGATACTCAAAGAATTTCCCCAGTGCTCTCCCAAGGGTGGCATGGTTTCCAACAGGTAAGACATTTGTTCATACCCCTGGTTTGGTTTGTATCCTTCTTCTCCAGATTTGATTGTTGGGGTTGTTCCCCAAGCAGAGATTTGGTTGTTGGGGTTGTTCCCTAAGCAGAGCTTCTGTGGATTTTGACTCCCCGAAGCAGAGTGGTGTGTTGAAGACTTAGTCTGTTCTCCAGCAGTAGTCTCTCCCCGGCTTGATTGCTCAGGCGTTCAGAATGGTTGTGGTTAGTGGGTTGATATCCCCGTATCCTGTATTTCTCCCCAAGTGAGTTGCCAGCATAATTGCAAGTCGAGTTGTTGGTGGGGTTATTCCCCAAGCAGAGTGTTGTTGAAGATTCAGTGTTCTCCAGCAGCAGTTTTCCCCGGCATGGGTGCTTTCCTTGTGGAAGATTCGGCGGTTGATGGTTTGCCACCTTGGTGCCTCGCCACTTTCTCCAGTGGATCGCCATCCCCAGACTTTATTTGTCTCCTTGGCACAGTAGAACAGTTATTGATATCCCCATTGCAGTCGCGAGCAGAGTTGTTGTCACTCTCCCCAGCGCAGTTGCCGTCGGATTTATCTGTTTTCTCAGCACGGTCGCTTTCCTTTTGGAAGACTCGGTAAGTCAGCGGTTTGATACCCGGTACTTTACCTTTTCCCCGGCAAAGTCGTCAACGGGGTGTTTACTTTCCCTCTATCAGAATGGTTGTTATTCTCAGCCGAGCAGGATTTATTTTCCTACTCCGTAGTTGATTGGGTTGATATCCCAGTATTTTTCATCCATCTTTCTCCAGCATTTGTCTGCAGAGCGGTTGTTGTGGCAGTATTGCCTGTTGAACCTCTTTCAATCCCCGGTATGGTCGGTTGATAGCTCCGTCATCCAGAGATTGTATTGATTTCCTGATTACTCTTCGATCCTCAGTAGAGCGGATTGTGTTGCCGCATCTGCCGATGTGATCCATCAGATGTGTGTTCGCCCCGAGTAGAGTGGTTTGTTGCAGAATCTACTTATTTGGTGCTTTCCTTCCTCGGTGGGTTGTTCCCCAAGAGAGTAGCTGACAGTATCCCCAGTAGAGTTGCTTGTGCAGCCAAACTCTATCCGGTGACCTTTGCTCCCTCAGTGGGTTGTTCCCCAATGGAGCTATGTTGGATCCGTTTCCATAGCAGTGTTTGCTAGGATCCCCTGCAGGACTTTGAGATTCTCTTGTTCGCCAACAGATTTGTCTTTGTGGCTCTTAGCCTGTTGTGACTTTCTGTGCCCTAGTTGGGATGATCGCTGATCCATTGCTCAGAGATTTGGTATTCTCCAAACATCTCCGATTCTTTTGCTTCTGCTTCCCGGCAGTACCCGCAGATCTTTGCTTTATAGCATATAGACCTCCAGCAGAATTGGCTTTCCAGTTGATTTCCCCCTGGAAGTGTAATACCGGACGTTTGATTCCTGGACCTGTTGTGTTAGAAATGTCTGTTTTGTCAGCATTCATCAAGCATAAATCACGCATATTCATGCATATTCATAAAACATTCAGATATTCATGTTGCATTTTTGCCATATATCCTTTGTTTGATATTCCCTGCTATGGTGATATAGATCTTTATAGATCTTCCTAAGCAGATGTCGGGTGTTAAATCTCTCCATATAGAGTCAACCCATAAGCAGAAAGTGTCTGTCTATCCTTCTGCAGTTCCCCACTGAGATATTCCCTCGTGGATGACGGTTTCTTCCGTTTCCTCCCAACACATATATTGGGATGGATGTTCCTATTGAGTTATATCCTCATAGGACGTGTCTTGATTCGGTCTGTCTTTTCGGAATATTCCCGAATTGGCGTTTTGTCAACTATATCGTGCTTCCCAGTGGGTTGTTCCCCAGCGGAGTTTCGGGCCTCTACCCTTATACCGGTAGTTGTAAGTCCTATTGTTCCTTTCCTCTTGGCGGAATTTGTGGTTATATACCTTTCATTCCTCCGCAAGAGTCGATTTCGGGCCTCTACCCCCATACCGGTAGTTATAAGTCCTATCTTTCCTGGCTTTCTTGGCAGAATTTGTGGGTATACACCTTGTTTCTCCAGCCAGAGTTTTGGTTTTCTACCCTCATACCGGTAGTCGTAAATCCTATTTTCCTGCTCTCCAGCAGTTTGTGGTTTGTTATAAACCCTATTTTGGTTTCCCGTGCGGATTTGTGATTTATTCTATCCCCACGCGGAGTTGTTGGTCTTCTACCCCGTATTCGGTAGATATAAACCCTAATTTTGTGGTCAACCCCACCATCTTTTGGCCTTCTGCCTACAAACCAGCAGTCGTAAGTCCTATCTTTGCGGTTTTCCTACAAACCAGTAGTCATAAACCTTGTTCTCTCCTTGCAGAGTTAACTTTGTTGTTCATCCCAACCGATGACAATTCCCTCTTCGTGGATATCTTCATCTAGTTCTTGATGTTGATTTTCCTTTGCTTGGATAAGTTGCTCAGATCAGCACTTATATCCCCAGCAAGTCTTTTGTGGATAATTGCCGTATGCTAGCAATTTTATCCCCAGCGGGTCCTTTCACCTTTTGTCAGTGATTGTGTTCCCCGGATCATTGATTTTCATCAATGCATCCCAGCGAGTCTTCTTTCATTTACCCTCTTGTTGGTGATGTCTGTTGCTCCCTTTGACTGGTCATCATTATATACCTAATTTGGTATCCCGATGCCTTTCTTTTCGGATTTTATCCTATAAACAACCTACAACCCGGTTAAGGATAATCTTCCATTCGAGTATATTATTCACGGTCTGCCGGTAATGAATAATATATCTCATGCGCTCTTTGGTTGGGTCCTTTGTTGATCATCCCCAGTCGAGTAAGATTCGCATTCCTTGTGGAATCGAATATCCATCCTATAAACAAGTCTGCTGTTCTAGCCTTCTTCAGGATGATGAGTGTCTTGGAATACAAACCAATTCACGATTCCGGATCTTATCCTATAAACAACCTACCACCCGGTTCAGGATAATTTTCCATGCGAGGATATTGTCTACGTTTTGACGGTTATAGATAATATATCTCGTGCACTCTTTTGTCGAACACTTTGTTTGTTTCCCCAACTGAGTAAGATTTGTATTCTTTACAGAATCAAATTTTCATCCTATAAACAAGTTTGCTTTCGCTCTCTTCAGGATGATGAGTGTTTTGGAACACACACCAAATCACGCCCTGGTCGGTCGCCTGTTACATACCTACAACCCGGTATCCCTGGTGTCCCTTCCTTTCCACTCCCTATTATGACTTTGGTCCCTCGTGGAGTCAGATTTCCTGAGTTTATGTACCTTTCCCAGGTCTTTCTCAGATGTTTGGTTGATTGATATCTCTCACCCTTATGTCGGTCTTAGATATTCATTCTTCCTGAGTTTGTTGCCCTTATACCGGTAACATCTTCATTTCTTTGGTGCTTCCTCAGTGGAGTTTCCTGTTGCTTTTCCCAGGAGAGTCTCTTTGGTAGACATTCCCTTGTGGAGTTTCCTTTGGTGATTTTACCCTTTGCTATATGGGCGTATTCCCCAGTATATGCGTTTCCCGGCAGGGAAGTTCTATGTGAATCTTTTCCTGGTCCGAGTCCGGATTTTTATCCGAAGTATCCTTTCTGGATAGTTGAGTCAGCTTATGTCTTTCCTATGGATTTATTTTCCTCTGGAATTCTTTATTCCCCGGTGTGAGTCCTTTGCTTCCCCAGCAAGCTCTCCAGTCCGATATCTGTTATCCCCGATCGGGGTCGTGTCTAGTTCACGCCGTGTCAGTTTTGTATCCCTAATCAAAGTCGTGCCCTGCTCACGCATCCTTTTCTTTACTATCCCCATTAAGAGTCTTATTAGAGTCTCTGTTCCTGGTGAGTGTATTACTCCGATGGATCGTCTTTTCTTCTGTGCGAATTATATATTCCCCCACAGAATTTGTTTTTTGCATGCATACATCTGCATCATGAGGTCTCTTAGGGACCAAAATTTGTCTCATTACTATTATTTAAGCCCATTCTACCGCGTCGAGATGAAGATTTATAAACTTCACTTCTCCGGCTAGAATGACCTTAAATAGGGGCATCTGTAAGACCCCAATTTTGGCCCTAAGATCCCTCATGGCCCATAACATCTCATATCATGGCCTCAAGGATCATTGCATACCCTAGCTGCCCTCCTAGTGGGTGGGATACCTTGTGAGTGTGGTTCTTGATCACCAAGCATGTATTGCACTTGTATATCATTGCTTTTCATATGTTCACTAACCAAATGTACAAGAATATTGTCATCTAACCATGTTTCTTGCAGCTGAAGCAATCATCAGTCAAACAGTCAAATCAGGCCCTGAGCAATAGATGGTGGCCATTCTTGAAGAATTTGGACACCATGATCATTCATCAAAAGTTCATATAACTTGTGGTATCATTTGGAATCAAGATCTCAATTGAAAGAGGCTTGGAATTCATCAGAACTTGGCCCAATCAACCAAAAGTCAACAAAAGTCAACTGTGGTCAACTGTGCATTTAATCGGGGATTGGAAGGTGTGAGATGGTTAGAAAGACCTCAGTCATGTCCATACAAGTCCTATTTGACATTTCAAAGGTCAAGGTTGAAGGATTTGAAGTCAGACAAAAAGTTTCCCAAAATGGAAATGACCTGTAATTCTCACCTGCCCAAAATGGAAAGTTTTGCTCCTCAAATTTACATCATGATACAAGCTTCAAATCAAATTTTGTCCAACATGAAAGTTGAAGATCTTGATTTCACCTTTCCAAAAAGTCCAAGAACTTGAAAATCCCATGTATGGTTTGCAAGATATGGCTCAGTGAATTTCAAAAAAGACCCGTAATCAGGAGGCCATAACTTCCACATGGATTGTCCAAATTGCAAGTTCTTTATATGCACAAACTCCATTTAATATGTACTTTCATGGTGCATAATTGGATTTTTCCAAAAGTGCTCAATGCAAAAGGCCATTTTTGAAGTGAAACAATTAAAAGTGAGGGGCAAAATGGTCCAAAATGCAAAGTATGAGGAATTTGGACATGAGACCTATGCCATTAGCTTCCAAATGATATTTGCAACTTGTTCAAAGTGAGAAATTGCTGCTACAATGCTTCTAACCATTCCAAGGGCATAAGAGCCAAAATGCACATAAGCTCATTTTTGCTAAATCTCATTTTTCACTAATTGGGATTAAACTTGGATTAAGAGATTCATATATATACTTAATCTCTAACAGAATTACACAGCTAATCACAATTCACAAATCACAACAGAAAATCTGAAGCCAAAACTCTCACATTCTCTCATTTTTGCTCAAAATTTTTCACAACACTTTTGGATTTTTTCATCAATATCTTGTGAATCTTGGTGCGATTTTTCTGTGGATTCATAATCTGCAGGTGATGTTGAGTTTCTGTTGAGCAAGATTGAGGCGAAATTGAAGCCAATTCGCAACTGTAGCAAGAAGGTTCTTCAATGGCAATTGGTGATTCTTGAGGATCCAAGCATCGTCGAGCTAAACGAACCATTCCACGCATCTCCTACATCCATATCCTCTATCTGTTTCTGCAAATCGAGCCTCAAATCGCACGGAATCGGCACTGCATTTCAAGAAAGGTTGGAAATCAAAACTCGTAGTTGCTTCGCTTTTGTTAGGGATATTGTAGAATGTTCATTGTAGAGCATGTAGAAACTTGTGGAATTGAAAATCGTTGTGGATTGATTGAGTAATTCGCGATTTAAGTTTGTGTACCGTTATTTCTTTCGTTCGATTCGCACTGTGTACGAACTTCTGGACGAAATCACATGCATAATCACGATCCTGAGTTTATGCCGATTCCAACGATGTATAGATTGTAGATTTTCGTTAACGTTTGCTCATAACCATTCTTGCCGTTGAAGAACACCTGAAGCCGCGCGAAGAAGAAGAATTTTCTGGAAAATCTTGCGCTTTGATCCTTCGTCCGTGCTGTGCAATTCGAAATTCCGTTTCCCGCCGCACCGAGCGAATAGCGCGCCGCCACGTCACTTTAGTTGGACGGTGCCGTTTTGGCCAGGGATTTAATTATTACCGTTTTGCCATTTCATCCAAAATAAATTAATAAATTCATTATAAATCCTAAATAATTGTTTCAATAAATATTTCAAAACTTCAAAAAATCATAAAATGACCAATAATCATCCAAATAATCTGAGACTTTTCTTGTTGGACTCCATTTTTAATCTAGTATTTTTTAGACATGAAAATAAAAATTGTGCTTGGTAGAAAAATTAAATGGTATAGGGATGTTCACAATGTATGCAATATTCACATGTTCTACTATTTTAATTATAAAATCATCATGCCTAATCCAAATGAAATGAAATTTTAGATGTTGATTCTTGACACCTTTCTGGAGATTTTGACATATGATTTGTAATTTTTAGACCTCTGGTTTGCTAGATGTGATTGATTCTTTTTGAGTGTGACAACATGTGTCACACTTTGATATGCTGAGTTCACCAATTCTTTTACCATGCTTCCCTTTGGCCTATGGCCTTGATTTTTTGCATGTAGCACCTTTGACATGTTAACTCTCACTGTGAATTTTTGTGGATTTTTATAGTCCATTTTCTAATTGATTAGGATTTTTGTCCACTGCCTAGTATTTTTAGGGCTTTGTTTGTGACACCTTTGTATATATGTTGCCAAATCTTCATCCTTAACCCTATGGACATGAAAATTGGTGGAGTAGTTCTGGACATGTGTATCTTTCCTTTGGCTTTGGTCCCATCCATTTCCCATGTAATATCACTGTTTACCATTGGATTGAAGTTAGTATACATTTTGTGACTTCATTTGATTGTGTTTTTGCAAGCTTTAACATGTTGAATTAATTCCTATGGTTCCACTAGTCCAAATTGCTTGAAAATTGACATGTAGCTTGTTGAATGTCCTCTGTTTAGGATATATTTTTGTGGAATTTTCCATGCTGTTTTGGTATTTTTTGTGATGTGATCTTGCTGGTTGCTCATATGTGATTTACATTTGCTCACTTTGCCTTACATGTTGCATAAATTGAAATAGGGGCATAGTTTGGATTTGGGACCAATTGGAGTCTTTTCTTAATAGATTTGTCTTGACTTTGATTATGTTTTGATTGCTGTTTTAGGATTTTTCCATCCTTTGGACCCTAGGCTTGGCCTAGTGGTCTTGTTACTTATGTTTGAGCTTGACTTTGAATTTTCAGGTTAAAAAGCTAATGCCTTAAGGAGGTTGATGCATAATTGAGTTGAAATCATTTGACCAATTGTTTGTTTTGTAGGGCTTGGTTCACTTGATCCTTGTGCCATGCACATGTTGCACATTATTGTTTGATTGTACATTGGTTGATTCTTATGTTATTGTTTTGTTTATGTTGGGATGCTGATTCTGTTTGACTTTTTCAGGTACCCTTAGTTGCTTAGTTCTCTTAAGAACTTGCATTGCTTTGCTTATAAGCAATTAGCATTGAGGTATTGCACCTTCTTCTTCATGTAGTCTGGAGACCCGGCCCGTTATTTGGCCGGGCAAACTGTCTGAAGTCCTCCTTAAGAGGCAATGCTTGTGTGTGTTTATGTTTGTCCCAAGCAGGAAAAGTCCTCATTCGAGGCAATTGGTGGATCAAAGAGATAAGTAGCATATCTCCCACTATTCCGTGTGTCTTCTCCTCGCTCCCATTACATGGTTGTAGCATTGAGGTCCAAACCCAAGATCTATCGAGTCTAATTGGGGAAAGAGTTCCATCTTTCTGAACTCCCCCACATTCTTATATTTACATGCTCTCTCGGACCTGAGATAGAAGCAATGAGGCACACCCCTCATATCCTTTCATCTGCTTCACCTTAGCCCCTCAATGGCAAGGTTAAGAGCGACACTTAACTCTTACAGTGGACTTTCATAGTCAAACCCTTTTGCTTGAGCCTAATTGAATGGTTATAGCGTGTGCTACTTGAATTTATGTGATTGATTACTTGATTCATTTATACATGATTACTTGATTGCCATTGTGCATTTACTACCATTGATTGCCTTTGTGCATTCATCATCTTTGTTTGCCATTAGTGCATAATCAGTTCTTTTGTCCTTGTGACATTGATGTTTTCCCATTGAGGACAATTGTAAGTCCATATTGATTGGCTTTTGTTCCTATGACATGGAAGAGATAGAGTGTAAGACCTCATTGGTCACTCATATCTTCTTTGCTCTTTGTTTGAGCATTGTTGTTGTATGTGAGGATTCATTGTAAGTCCCTGTGATGTGGCATTTGTATTCCTAGGATCATACTGTGGAGGTTAACATAAGTCCAGATGGATTGGCAGTTGACTTCCCTGTTTTGTTTTTTTGTTTTATTCTGATGGAGATTAGTGTAAGTCCATAGAGTGGCTTCTGATATCCTTACTTGTTTTAGGAGACAGGTATAAGACCATTGAGTGGCATCCAGTATCCGCTTTTATTTAACTTTCATCTGTTACCATGTTCAGATTATTGCTCATTTGTAGCCTATTCCTAAGGACCCACTTGAATCATCTTCTATATGATTTCAAGAGGTGGACCCTCCTAAGAAGTTTTACATTCACTCCACCATTCCATTCATCCCATTGTGTCCTACCTTTTCACACATACTTTTAAAAAACTTGAAATAAGTGTTGTGCAAACATTCTCACCTTCTTTCCAAATTAGAAACTTGGACCTTAAGTCCATGATTTTCCAAACTTCATTTTTGTAAATACTTCATGTTGAATTGACTTTAATCATACTTTGACCTTTTTGTAAATAATCCAAATAACTTCACCCATTCAAGTGATTTTGTGGCTTTGTCCATGTTTGTTAAGTTTTCATACATTAGCTATAGGTTTGATTTACCCTAGTTGGTTGATATTAATCTCACCTATTTGTCCTTAGTAGATGAATTGTAAGTCTTCCTTGCCTATTATAGGGTTAACCCCTCTCTGGCAAGTGGAAGCTTTTCTCACATGGTGGACGTGTTGTTTCTTAAGGTTGAGTTTTCTCCCGTGGGTAACGTAAGACCTTTGAGCTTGTGTTTTAAAATTGAATCCACTAACTTTTGGAAATTTTTAGCCGAACTACGGCGTTTTGATCCTTACCTTTGATGGAAGGTACGTAGGCAACGGGTTCATCCGTTCAAACACAAAAATAATTAACTTGTATATTCTTTTCTCATCATCCCAATCATGTTTGCACAATATGTCAAAACAAATAATAATTTTCAAACAACAAAGTGTGAAAAGGGCTCCCTAGGAGTACCTAGGACGCATTGGGTGCCTAACACCTTCCCATTGCGTAATTTACCCCTTACCCCGATCTCTGATCTTTTCCATTAGTTTTCTACGTGTAAAACTTCTTAGGTTTTTGTTCGCTTTTTAACCAGTCCTTAGGATAAATAAAAGTGCGGTGGCGACTCTATATTCATTGTATACTTTGCTTATGATTTAATCAATAGATCATATAGTAACGAATACACCGCTACAGAAAAGTGGCGACTCTGCTGGGGAAACAAGTCCTTGGTGGTATTGCCTACTTTTCACCTTTGTGTGATATATTATTATTTGTTATTTGACATATTTTTGTACAATTTGGGATAACTGTATTGATTGTAATGTGTGAATTGCTTGATATACAATTGCTGTTTGCTTTGGTGATCTCTGTGAGATGAGTTCTATACCCGAACTCGAGTGCACTCTAGGATAGGGGAATGGCATAGTCTCGTCGATTGGTGTGGAGTAGTCCTTAGCCAATTGACTTGCGAGTCCATTCACTTGGTGGAGGTCATGTTGGATTGATAATGTCACACAAGTCATTTGTGGTTAGGCATTATTCTTTCAATCATGTGCCTTAGAAGCCAAGGGCCTTAGTTTACCAAACCCATCTTGGCCTATTTTTAGGACGTAGTGCGGAGGTCGTTCAGATGTCAGATCTGATGCGATTGTCACGCGATACTACACTCATAAGAGTCTCTCTTGAGAATATTTTTGGAATACGAGTATTCGTTCCTCCGATAATATCCGAGAGATGGGACGATGATTATGGGAACCTCTGATAGAACATGTCTGGCAGGTTTAAACCTTAGTACACTCCCTTTGGGTGGTTCTTAACCAAAGCTCCATGCTCGTGACTCTCAGCAAACCCGTGATTCGTGGTTGAGTCGTTCAAACATCGTTAATATCAATGGATCCCGGATCAGGTGTAAAACCTAGAATCCACCAAAGCGGCTGGTTGATATTAAGGATGTTCGAGCCGATTCATGTACCGTTAATATCAATGGAACTTGGGTGTCGATAAGGTGAAAACCTCAATCCACCAAAATGGATGATTGATATTAGGGATACAATGAGCTTTCCCATGACCTTTGTTTGGTGTGCTCTGCTTGATCCTTGAGTGTGATTGTTGCATTCATGCATGCATACATTCATCTGCATCCATATCATCTGATAAAAAGAAAATTTTCAAGGAACTCAAAGGAGTTTATTTGCAAAAATTTCAAACGTGGAAAAACCGGGAAAAAATTTTCACCTGATACATCTGATGAGATATTCTCATATATGACCAAAATGCTTAATATTTCAAGTTTGCAAATAAAACCTTCGAGTTCCTTTGAAATAAAAAACAAGCATATGCATAAACACTTCATGCATCATATGCATAAGCGGGTTTTGTTCCGGTCTTCCGTCCTGTGGTCTGACCCTGCGATCTTCATTTATTTTGGAGACGCACCTCGCCGGTATTATACCAGAGCCGATTCTTCGAGATTGATGGATCATCTTGAGCAAGAGAATTGTGAACTCAAGGAGGAATTTTCCCGCCAGAGTGCTTTTGATGGATGGATCCCGGGCTGGCATTGGCTATTGTTCTGGGGTACATGATGATCAGCCGGAAGAAGAAGCTGCTGCTATCTTGGAAGAGGATGCAGAGGATGTGAACAACTTCGTCATTCCTGGCGGTGTCTGCCACAATTGGGTCGCTGTGGATGTTCCTACAGTTATCCATAGATCAGAGTAATAATTGTTCACTTTGTTTAAAACCCTTCTCCCATGCCAAAAGGAGAAGTGATGATATTGTTGGCAGCATTTAATACAATGATGTTTTCATTCAATTAATGCATTGCTAAAACATTTGTTTTTCCATTTGTTTTCACTTTTTGCCTTTGCATGAAATCAGTGATCACAAAAAACCATGAAAAACAAAAACAGCTTTTTCATCTGCATAAATGATTTGCTTGTTTAAATACAAAAGCTTTTCATTATCCAGAATCATTGTGCAGGGATTTCTAAACCCATTGAACATAATGATCCAACGCCATCTCCCAAATTTGAATTCCTTGTATTCGGAGCAGAGGAAGATGATGTTGAAGGGGATTCCTGATGAGATTTCCCGAGCACTTGAGTAATGCAAAGCAGATCATTCAGTTGCGTCTCAAGAACCCAGCAACAGTCAGACTGGGGCATTACAAATGTAATGTAAAAAAAAAAAAAAAAAAAAAAAAGAAGAAGAGGGTGAAAAATCAAAGTAAAGGCAAAAATCAGAAAAAAAATTTCAAATAGAAAAAAGGATAAAAGAAGCCTGATACCCTCAAGTCCCTAGTTGACTGATGCTGATTGGATTCAAAGTCGTTATGACCAACTGAATTTGATTGAAGAGAAGCGATTAACTGCCGTGTGTCATGGTCAGTTATATCAGCAGAGAATGAAGAAAGCATTCGATAAGAAGGTCAAGCCTCGTGTGTTCCGAGAAGGAGACCTTGTGCTCAAGAAAGTTTTGTCTTTCGTGCCCGATTCCAGGGGCAAGTGGACTCCAAACTACGAGGGTCCATATGTTGTTAAGAGAGCCTTTTCAGGCGGAGCTTTAATGCTTACAACAATGGATGGGGAGGATTTCACTCGTCCTGTGAATTCAGATGCAGTTAAGAGATACTTTGCCTAATAAAAAAAAAGTATATGCAAAATGAAAAACAGAATAGCTTACTAAGTTGAAAACCCGAAAGGGCGGCTTAGGCAAAAATGAGTGTCTCGATGGAGAACCTGCAAGGGTAATCCAGGCAAAAATTAGAGACTTGATAAAAAAGCATATTTGTATCCCGCTAGACTGAATACCTCACTCTGGGGCAATCTAGGCAAGAATTAGGGATCAGGCAAGTAACTGCATCCTGACGAGACTTTCTGTTTCACCAGCCGTCTTTTCGTCAGAAGATTCTCGATTCTTCGTCAACTGAAGCTTCGAATACATCGAGATTCAAATTGGTAGAGAAAGGATCATTATGTTCAATGTAGCCCTCTTCCAATATATATCACTGATTTCAAATTTGTACAGATCTATGGAGTCTTGTCATTTGCAGACTACCATTCCATCAAATGAATTTGAGCTTTTATCCAATTATTTGCACTCTTATTTGTTTCAATTCAACAAATGTTTTGCATGTTTTAATTGATAAAAATATCATTGTCTTAAAAACAAAATTTTTCAAAGATTATTGTTTTAAACAAAGTGAACATTCACTATGATAAAAGGATACTCAAAGAATTTCCCCAGTGCTCTCCCAAGGGTGGCATGGTTTCCAACAGGTAAGACATTTGTTCATACCCCTGGTTTGGTTTGTATCCTTCTTCTCCAGATTTGATTGTTGGGGTTGTTCCCCAAGCAGAGATTTGGTTGTTGGGGTTGTTCCCTAAGCAGAGCTTCTGTGGATTTTGACTCCCCGAAGCAGAGTGGTGTGTTGAAGACTTAGTCTGTTCTCCAGCAGTAGTCTCTCCCCGGCTTGATTGCTCAGGCGTTCAGAATGGTTGTGGTTAGTGGGTTGATATCCCCGTATCCTGTATTTCTCCCCAAGTGAGTTGCCAGCATAATTGCAAGTCGAGTTGTTGGTGGGGTTATTCCCCAAGCAGAGTGTTGTTGAAGATTCAGTGTTCTCCAGCAGCAGTTTTCCCCGGCATGGGTGCTTTCCTTGTGGAAGATTCGGCGGTTGATGGTTTGCCACCTTGGTGCCTCGCCACTTTCTCCAGTGGATCGCCATCCCCAGACTTTATTTGTCTCCTTGGCACAGTAGAACAGTTATTGATATCCCCATTGCAGTCGCGAGCAGAGTTGTTGTCACTCTCCCCAGCGCAGTTGCCGTCGGATTTATCTGTTTTCTCAGCACGGTCGCTTTCCTTTTGGAAGACTCGGTAAGTCAGCGGTTTGATACCCGGTACTTTACCTTTTCCCCGGCAAAGTCGTCAACGGGGTGTTTACTTTCCCTCTATCAGAATGGTTGTTATTCTCAGCCGAGCAGGATTTATTTTCCTACTCCGTAGTTGATTGGGTTGATATCCCAGTATTTTTCATCCATCTTTCTCCAGCATTTGTCTGCAGAGCGGTTGTTGTGGCAGTATTGCCTGTTGAACCTCTTTCAATCCCCGGTATGGTCGGTTGATAGCTCCGTCATCCAGAGATTGTATTGATTTCCTGATTACTCTTCGATCCTCAGTAGAGCGGATTGTGTTGCCGCATCTGCCGATGTGATCCATCAGATGTGTGTTCGCCCCGAGTAGAGTGGTTTGTTGCAGAATCTACTTATTTGGTGCTTTCCTTCCTCGGTGGGTTGTTCCCCAAGAGAGTAGCTGACAGTATCCCCAGTAGAGTTGCTTGTGCAGCCAAACTCTATCCGGTGACCTTTGCTCCCTCAGTGGGTTGTTCCCCAATGGAGCTATGTTGGATCCGTTTCCATAGCAGTGTTTGCTAGGATCCCCTGCAGGACTTTGAGATTCTCTTGTTCGCCAACAGATTTGTCTTTGTGGCTCTTAGCCTGTTGTGACTTTCTGTGCCCTAGTTGGGATGATCGCTGATCCATTGCTCAGAGATTTGGTATTCTCCAAACATCTCCGATTCTTTTGCTTCTGCTTCCCGGCAGTACCCGCAGATCTTTGCTTTATAGCATATAGACCTCCAGCAGAATTGGCTTTCCAGTTGATTTCCCCCTGGAAGTGTAATACCGGACGTTTGATTCCTGGACCTGTTGTGTTAGAAATGTCTGTTTTGTCAGCATTCATCAAGCATAAATCACGCATATTCATGCATATTCATAAAACATTCAGATATTCATGTTGCATTTTTGCCATATATCCTTTGTTTGATATTCCCTGCTATGGTGATATAGATCTTTATAGATCTTCCTAAGCAGATGTCGGGTGTTAAATCTCTCCATATAGAGTCAACCCATAAGCAGAAAGTGTCTGTCTATCCTTCTGCAGTTCCCCACTGAGATATTCCCTCGTGGATGACGGTTTCTTCCGTTTCCTCCCAACACATATATTGGGATGGATGTTCCTATTGAGTTATATCCTCATAGGACGTGTCTTGATTCGGTCTGTCTTTTCGGAATATTCCCGAATTGGCGTTTTGTCAACTATATCGTGCTTCCCAGTGGGTTGTTCCCAGCGGAGTTTCGGGCCTCTACCCTTATACCGGTAGTTGTAAGTCCTATTGTTCCTTTCCTCTTGGCGGAATTTGTGGTTATATACCTTTCATTCCTCCGCAAGAGTCGATTTCGGGCCTCTACCCCCATACCGGTAGTTATAAGTCCTATCTTTCCTGGCTTTCTTGGCAGAATTTGTGGGTATACACCTTGTTTCTCCAGCCAGAGTTTTGGTTTTCTACCCTCATACCGGTAGTCGTAAATCCTATTTTCCTGCTCTCCAGCAGTTTGTGGTTTGTTATAAACCCTATTTTGGTTTCCCGTGCGGATTTGTGATTTATTCTATCCCCACGCGGAGTTGTTGGTCTTCTACCCCGTATTCGGTAGATATAAACCCTAATTTTGTGGTCAACCCCACCATCTTTTGGCCTTCTGCCTACAAACCAGCAGTCGTAAGTCCTATCTTTGCGGTTTTCCTACAAACCAGTAGTCATAAACCCTGTTCTCTCCTTGCAGAGTTAACTTTGTTGTTCATCCCAACCGATGACAATTCCCTCTTCGTGGATATCTTCATCTAGTTCTTGATGTTGATTTTCCTTTGCTTGGATAAGTTGCTCAGATCAGCACTTATATCCCCAGCAAGTCTTTTGTGGATAATTGCCGTATGCTAGCAATTTTATCCCCAGCGGGTCCTTTCACCTTTTGTCAGTGATTGTGTTCCCCGGATCATTGATTTTCATCAATGCATCCCAGCGAGTCTTCTTTCATTTACCCTCTTGTTGGTGATGTCTGTTGCTCCCTTTGACTGGTCATCATTATATACCTAATTTGGTATCCCGATGCCTTTCTTTTCGGATTTTATCCTATAAACAACCTACAACCCGGTTAAGGATAATCTTCCATTCGAGTATATTATTCACGGTCTGCCGGTAATGAATAATATATCTCATGCGCTCTTTGGTTGGGTCCTTTGTTGATCATCCCCAGTCGAGTAAGATTCGCATTCCTTGTGGAATCGAATATCCATCCTATAAACAAGTCTGCTGTTCTAGCCTTCTTCAGGATGATGAGTGTCTTGGAATACAAACCAATTCACGATTCCGGATCTTATCCTATAAACAACCTACCACCCGGTTCAGGATAATTTTCCATGCGAGGATATTGTCTACGTTTTGACGGTTATAGATAATATATCTCGTGCACTCTTTTGTCGAACACTTTGTTTGTTTCCCCAACTGAGTAAGATTTGTATTCTTTACAGAATCAAATTTTCATCCTATAAACAAGTTTGCTTTCGCTCTCTTCAGGATGATGAGTGTTTTGGAACACACACCAAATCACGCCCTGGTCGGTCGCCTGTTACATACCTACAACCCGGTATCCCTGGTGTCCCTTCCTTTCCACTCCCTATTATGACTTTGGTCCCTCGTGGAGTCAGATTTCCTGAGTTTATGTACCTTTCCCAGGTCTTTCTCAGATGTTTGGTTGATTGATATCTCTCACCCTTATGTCGGTCTTAGATATTCATTCTTCCTGAGTTTGTTGCCCTTATACCGGTAACATCTTCATTTCTTTGGTGCTTCCTCAGTGGAGTTTCCTGTTGCTTTTCCCAGGAGAGTCTCTTTGGTAGACATTCCCTTGTGGAGTTTCCTTTGGTGATTTTACCCTTTGCTATATGGGCGTATTCCCCAGTATATGCGTTTCCCGGCAGGGAAGTTCTATGTGAATCTTTTCCTGGTCCGAGTCCGGATTTTTATCCGAAGTATCCTTTCTGGATAGTTGAGTCAGCTTATGTCTTTCCTATGGATTTATTTTCCTCTGGAATTCTTTATTCCCCGGTGTGAGTCCTTTGCTTCCCCAGCAAGCTCTCCAGTCCGATATCTGTTATCCCCGATCGGGGTCGTGTCTAGTTCACGCCGTGTCAGTTTTGTATCCCTAATCAAAGTCGTGCCCTGCTCACGCATCCTTTTCTTTACTATCCCCATTAAGAGTCTTATTAGAGTCTCTGTTCCTGGTGAGTGTATACTCCGATGGATCGTCTTTTCTTCTGTGCGAATTATATATTCCCCCACAGAATTTGTTTTTGCATGCATACATCTGCATCATGAGGTCTCTTAGGGACCAAATTTGTCTCATTACTATTATTTAAGCCCATTCTACCGCGTCGAGATGAAGATTTATAAACTTCACTTCTCCGGCTAGAATGACCTTAAATAGGGGCATCTGTAAGACCCCAATTTTGGCCCTAAGATCCCTCATGGCCCATAACATCTCATATCATGGCCTCAAGGATCATTGCATACCCTAGCTCCCTCCTAGTGGGGGGGATACCTTGTGAGTGTGGTTCTTGATCACCAAGCATGTATTGCACTTGTATATCATGCTTTTCATATGTTCACTAACCAAATGTACAAGAATATTGTCATCTAACCATGTTTCTTGCAGCTGAAGCAATCATCAGTCAAACAGTCAAATCAGGCCCTGAGCAATAGATGGTGGCCATTCTTGAAGAATTTGGACACCATGATCATTCATCAAAAGTTCATATAACTTGTGGTATCATTTGGAATCAAGATCTCAATTGAAGAGGCTTGGAATTCATCAGAACTTGGCCCAATCAACCAAAAGTCAACAAAAGTCAACTGTGGTCAACTGTGCATTTAATCGGGGATTGGAAGGTGTGAGATGGTTAGAAAGACCTCAGTCATGTCCATACAAGTCCTATTTGACATTTCAAAGGTCAAGGTTGAAGGATTTGAAGTCAGACAAAAAGTTTCCCAAAATGGAAATGACCTGTAATTCTCACCTGCCCAAAATGGAAAGTTTTGCTCCTCAAATTTACATCATGATACAAGCTTCAAATCAATTTTGTCCAACATGAAAGTTGAAGATCTTGATTTCACCTTTCCAAAAAGTCCAAGAACTTGAAAATCCCATGTATGGTTTGCAAGATATGGCTCAGTGAATTTCAAAAAAGACCCGTAATCAAGGAGGCCATAACTTCCACATGGATTGTCCAATTGCAAGTTCTTTATATGCACAAACTCCATTTAATATGTACTTTCATGGTGCATAATTGGATTTTCCAAAAGTGCTCAATGCAAAAGGCCATTTTTGAAGTGAAACAATTAAAAGTGAGGGGCAAAATGGTCCAAAATGCAAAGTATGAGGAATTTGGACATGAGACCTATGCCATTAGCTTCCAAATGATATTTGCAACTTGTTCAAAGTGAGAAATTGCTGCTACAATGCTTCTAACCATTCCAAGGGCATAAGAGCCAAAATGCACATAAGCTCATTTTGCTAAATCTCATTTTTCACTAATTGGGATTAAACTTGGATTAAGAGATTCATATATATACTTAATCTCTAACAGAATTACACAGCTAATCACAATTCACAAATCACAACAGAAAATCTGAAGCCAAAACTCTCACATTCTCTCATTTTTGCTCAAAATTTTTCACAACACTTTTGGATTTTTTCATCAATATCTTGTGAATCTTGGTGCGATTTTCTGTGGATTCATAATCTGCAGGTGATGTTGAGTTTCTGTTGAGCAAGATTGAGGCGAAATTGAAGCCAATTCGCAACTGTAGCAAGAAGGTTCTTCAATGGCAATTGGTGATTCTTGAGGATCCAAGCATCGTCGAGCTAAACGAACCATTCCACGCATCTCCTACATCCATATCCTCTATCTGTTTCTGCAAATCGAGCCTCAAATCGCACGGAATCGGCACTGCATTTCAAGAAAGGTTGGAAATCAAAACTCGTAGTTGCTTCGCTTTGTTAGGGATATTGTAGAATGTTCATTGTAGAGCATGTAGAAACTTGTGGAATTGAAAATCGTTGTGGATTGATTGAGTAATTCGCGATTTAAGTTGTGTACCGTTATTTCTTTCGTTCGATTCGCACTGTGTACGAACTTCTGGACGAAATCACATGCATAATCACGATCCTGAGTTTATGCCGATTCCAACGATATAGATTGTAGATTTCGTTAACGTTTGCTCATAACCATTCTTGCGTTGAAGAACACCTGAAGCCGCGCGAAGAAGAAGAATTTTTGGGAAATCTTGCGCTTTGATCCTTCGTCCGTGCTGTGCAATTCGAAATTCCGTTTCCCGCCGCACCGAGGCGAATAGCGCGCCGCCACGTCACTTTAGTTGGACGGTGCCGTTTTGGCCAGGGATTTAATTATTACCGTTTTGCCATTTCATCCAAAATAAATTAATAAATTCATTATAAATCCTAAATAATTGTTTCAATAATATTTCAAAACTTCAAAAATCATAAAATGACCAATAATCATCCAAATAATCTGAGACTTTTTTGTTGGACCCATTTTTAATCTAGTATTTTTAGACATGAAAATAAAAATTGTGCTTGGTAGAAAAATTAAATGGTATAGGGATGTTCACAATGTATGCAATATTCACATGTTCTACTATTTTAATTATAAATCATCATGCCTAATCCAAATGAAATGAAATTTAGATGTTGATTCTTGACACCTTTCTGGAGATTTTGACATATGATTTGTAATTTTTAGACCTCTGGTTTGCTAGATGTGATTGATTCTTTTTGAGTGTGACAACATGTGTCACACTTGATATGCTGAGTTCACCATTCTTTTACCATGCTTCCCTTTGGCCTATGGCCTTGATTTTTTGCATGTAGCACCTTGACATGTAACTCTCACTGTGAATTTTTGTGGATTTTTATAGTCCATTTTCTAATTGATTAGGATTTTTGTCCACTGCCTAGTATTTTTAGGGCTTTGTTTGTGACACCTTTGTATATATGTTGCCAAATCTTCATCCTTAACCCTATGGACCTGAAAATTGGTGGAGTAGTTCTGGACATGTGTATCTTTCCTTTGGCTTTGGTCCCATCCATTTCCCATGTAATATCACTGTTTACCATTGGATTGAAGTTAGTATACATTTTGTGACTTCATTTGATTGTGTTTTTGCAAGCTTTAACATGTTGAATTAATTCCTATGGTTCCACTAGTCCAAATTGCTTGAAATTGACATGTAGCTTGTGAATGTCCTCTGTTTGGATATATTTTTTGTGGATTTTCCATGCTGTTTTGGTATTTTTTGTGATGTGATCTGCTGGTTGCTCATATGTGATTTACATTTGCTCACTTGCCTTACATGTTGCATAAATTGAAATAGGGGCATAGTTTGGATTGGGACCAATTGGAGTCTTTTATTAATAGATTTGTCTGACTTTGATTATGTTTGATTGCTGTTTTAGGATTTTTCCATCCTTTGGACCCTAGCTTGCCTAGTGGTCTTGTTACTTATGTTTGAGCTTGACTTTGAATTTTCAGGTTAAAAAGCTAATGCCTTAAGGAGGTTGATGCATAATTGAGTTGAAATCATTTGACCAATGTTTGTTTTGTAGGGCTTGGTTCACTTGATCCTTGTGCCATGCACGTTGCACATTATTGTTTGATTGTACATTGGTTGATCTTATGTTATGTTTTGTTTATGTTGGGATGCTGATTCTGTTTGACTTTTCAGGTACCCTTAGTTGCTTAGTTCTCTTAAGAACTTGCATTGCTTTGCTTATAGCAATAGCATTGAGGTATTGCACCTTCTTCGTCATGTAGTCTGGAGACCCGGCCCGTATTTGGCGGGCAAACTGTCTGAAGTCCTCTTAAGAGGCAATGCTTGTGGTGTTTATGTTTGTCCCAAGCAGGAAAAGTCCTCATTCGAGGCAATTGGTGGATCAAAGAGATAAGTAGCCTATCTCCCACATTCCGTGTGCTTCTCCTCGCTCCCATTACATGGTTGTAGCATTGAGGTCCAAACCAAGATCTATCGAGTCTAATTGGGGAAAGAGTTCCATCTTTTCTGAACTCCCCACATTCTTATATTTACATGCTCTCTCGGACCTGAGATAGAAGCAATGAGGCACACCCCTCATATCCTTTCATCTGCTTCACCTTAGCCCCTCAAGCAAGGTTAAGAGCGACACTTAACTCTTACAATGGACTTTCATAGTCAAACCTTTTGCTTGAGCCTAATTGAATGGTTATAGCG